>NW_003302555.1:32413669-32484903 GCF_000004255.2 Arabidopsis lyrata subsp. lyrata
GTGCATTGTTTAAGTTGGTTCAAGTTTGGACATGGGAAAGGTTTAGGGAACTACAACCAAAACCTAATAAGTTGCTACAAGGTCAGCCAAGATTGGGTCTTTGGGATGACCTGAAACAGCAAACCAATGATGTGAAGCAGATTTTGGAAAAAGAAAAAAGATGGCTGGCTACACGAAGTATTCGCGAAGACATGGCCACACATGCAAAGTTTAATAATGGATCATAAACTACATGAACTATATGTATCGCATGCCTACATATACGAACTATATGTAGTCATGTCGCCAACATCACGAACATTTTTTTCCGGTACACTTTTCGCCGGAATCCGGCATTGACCAGTTTGACCGGCGTTGAACAACATAAATATTAAAAAAAAAAAAATTTAGTTTTTTAATATTTAGAAAATTATTTTATAGAATCATTTATAATATTGTATAATTAAAAATATATATACAATATTCAATATAAAAATATTTTGTATATATATTCAATGCATTGATTTTTATAATTAGTTAGTTTCAATAATTTCAAAACTAAACTAAAAATAAAACAAAAACCAATTAGGTAAAATAATTATAAATAGAAAATTTTAAATACTCTCTAGTCTAAAGTTTTTTTATAATACGTTGTTAATTTTTTTTGTAATATTAAAAAAATTTTCGTAACAATTTTAGATACAAAAATTAACAACATATTATACAAAAAACTTTAGACTAGAGAGTATAGAAAATTTCATATTTACAATTATTTTAGAGAAATTGTTAAAAATGCCCCTTTTACAATACCCTTTTCAAAAATGCCCCCTTTGAGAGTCCATTTTTAAGTTTGCCCTCTTTTAATTTTTAATAACCATTTTACCCTTATTTGAAACAAAATTAGGTCCATAAAATATAAAATATTTTTTGGCGGGAAAAGTGATCCCGCAAATTTTTGGCGGGAAACGTGATCCCGCAATTTTCCCGCCAAATTTTTTTTTTTTGGGGAAAAGTGATTCCGCAATTTGTTTGGCGGGAAATTTTTACAAGGTATTTTAAAGGTTTTACAGAGTATTTACAAGTGTTTTGTAAGGTTTTACAATGTATTTTAAAAGGTTTTACAAGGTACTTATAAGGTTTTATAAGGTATTTATAACTTGTAAAACCTTATAAAAAACTTGTAAAACCTTATAACTTGTAAAACCTTATAAAATATCTTGTAAAATCTTATAATATCTTATAAATACCTTATAAATACGTTGTAGTACCTTTAAAAATATATTGTAAAACCTTATAAATACCTTGTAAAAACCTTTAAAATACCTTGTAAATTTTTTTCGCCAAAAATTTAATGCCAAAAAAATTGCGGAATCACTTTTCCCGCAAAAAAATTTTTTGGCGGGAAAAATTTTACAAAGTATTTTAAAAGTTTTACAAGTTTTTACAAAATCAAATTTGTAATTTTGATGTGTGCACATTCTCATGTTTTCCTTATATATTTGTGATATCTTTTATTAAAAGAAGGATAATTTAGTCATTTTGTACATAAAAAGGGGTATTTTTAAAAATAGATAGCCAAATGGGGTATTTTTGAAAAGGGGTATTGAAAAATGGGCATTTTTGTGAGTTTCCCATCATTTTACCTAATTGGTTTTTATTTTATTTTTAGTTTAGTTTTGAAATTATCAAAACTAACTAATTATAAAAAACAATGCATTGAATATATATACAAAATATTTTTATGTGTGCACATTCTCATGTTTTCCTTATATATTTGTGATATCTTTTATTAAAAGAAGGATAATTTAGTCATTTTGTACATAAAAAGGGGTATTTTTAAAAATAGATAGCCAAATGGGGTATTTTTGAAAAGGGGTATTGAAAAATGGGCATTTTTGTGAGTTTCCCATCATTTTACCTAATTGGTTTTTATTTTATTTTTAGTTTAGTTTTGAAATTATCAAAACTAACTAATTATAAAAAACAATGCATTGAATATATATACAAAATATTTTTATATTGAATATTGTATATATTTTTTAATTATACAATATTATAAATGATTCAATAACATAATTTTCTAAATATTAAAAAAATAATTTTTTTTTTTAATATTTATGTTGGTCAACGCCGGTCAAACTGGTCAATGCCGGATTCCGGCGAAAAGTGTACCGGAAAAAAAATGTTCGTGATGTTGGCGACATGACTACATATAGTTCATATATGTGGGCATGCTATACATATAGTTCATGTAGTTTAGGATCCTTTATTAAACTTTGCATGTGTGGCCATGTCTTCGCGGATACTTCGTGTAGCCAGCCATCTTTTTTCCTTTGGAAAACTCGAAAATGAACAGTTTTGAGTGGCGTCCCTACACAAGAACTGTGACAAACTGGAAGTTTCCTAAGTTTTACCCCGAGAAAGTGATGTGTGTTACTGTTTTTCCGAGTCTTGATGAAGAATTTATCTCCTTTGCTCGATGCATCAAAGTTTCTGAGCTTGTTGGCATTAAGAAAGTGGAGCGTTACTTCCCAAATAGAGTGGCTACACAGTTTGGAATGCTTCAGGATATTCCTTCTTCTGTTGACAAGAACAACCTCTCACGGGAGGCAGCTTGGAATGATTACAATAAGCCTATTAATGATTTGGCATTAAACATTCCTTCCCGTTCTACAATATCTCGTGTTAGTACTCCGACGTTTTTCGAGTGATGAGTGTTCTCCTTATTATTTCTTTTCATGGCTATTAGTTTTTTTTTTTTGTTAAAGAAAATGAAGCGAAAATTGATCGAAAGGATTGCTAGTGATGTTTCAGAAAAACTCAATGTTACACCGTCTAGGGATTTTGATGGCATGGTTTGGCTAGAAAGCAATTTTGAGTGAAATGGAGTCTTTGCTAGATTTAGAGAATGATGGAGTTAAGATGGTTGGAATCTCTGGTCCTACAGGCATTGATAAAAGTACAATTGCCAAAGCTTTACATAGTCGACTTTTAAATAGGTTTCCGCATACTTGTTTGATGAACAACCTTAGGGGAAGCTATCATACGGGATTTGATGAGTATGGTGTGAAGTTGCGCTGTCAAGAGCAGCTTCTTTCAAAGGTTCTGAACCTAAATGGCATTAGGATATTCCATTTAGGTACGATACAAGACAGACTACATGATCAGAAGGTTCTTACCATTCTTGACGATGTGGAGCTTCTAAAACATGAGGCTTCAGTTGATATTAGGTGGTTTGGTGCTGGAAGTAGGGTCATAGTGACCACTGAAAACAAAGAGATTTTGTAGCAACATGGTATAAATGATATCTACCTTGTGGGTTTTCCTTCAAGAAGAGAATCTCTAATGATCTTATGTTTATCTGCTAAACAAACATGTCCATCTGACAGGTTTATGGATCTTGCGGATGAAGTTGCAAGGATTTGTGGCAATCTTCTGTTGGGTCTTCATGTCTTAGGGTCGTCGTTGCGAGGAAAGAGCCAGGCTGACTGGAAAGATGAACTACCGCGGTTAAAATATTGTATTGATGGAAGAATCGAGAGTGCGTTGAAAGTGGGCTATGAAAGTTTACATGAGAAAGACCAAGCTCTGTTTCTCCACATTGCAGCCTTCTTCAATTATGGACATTTTGATCTTATGACAGCCATGCTAGCAAAAATTAACTTGGATGTTAGACTTGGGCTGAAAATCTTAGCCATTAAACATCTCATACATATAAATTACGATAGAGTGGTAATGCACCGTTTGCTACAAGTAATGGCTCCAAAAGTCATTTCCAAACAAGAGCCTTGGAAACGCTAAATTGTAAGTTTTCTGTTTGGGGGATTTGCATACCATGTTTATTTGTTGATGTTTAAGCATATCATCTAACCACTAACACCTTTAATTTGGAATAATTAGTAATGGATCAACCAAAGGTATATCATTTGACATAGCAGACATCGACGAATTGATGATAAGCCAAAGGGCTTTTGAAAGAATGTGCAATCTTTTATTTCTGAAAGTCTACCATAGGTTCGAATTCAGCAGTGTTTCCAAGATTTCTTGAAGGAAGAAACAGACGGAAACAACAATGTGGGATCTGAAGATGAAGATAACAACAATAATCTATGGGATACACATGAAACCGATGAATCGTCAGACAAAGAACAAGACGACGATGATAGTATGGCTAGCAGGAGATCTAAATCTGAATCGTGCAAAGCATCCGACAAAGAAGACGATGAAGCGTCCAAAGAAAAAGATGAGGATACCATCGATGACGGTGAATCCGTATCAAGGAAGCGCCTGAGGAAGACGACTACAATTCTGAAGAGGGAAATTCAAAAACGACGTTTAAAGAGAAAAATGAGTTATAATCTGTCTTCAAGAAGTTTCCGTGCGCATTGCATTATTGGAGCTTCCGAGCAGAAGAAAGCCAACTCCATCGAAAGTCGAAACATGCTTAGGATTCAGCAGTTGATGAGTTTGTGATATCCTCCATGCATTAGATATTTTGTAGAGACAAGTGAAGAAGAAGACTAAGAGTCGCCTCTAAATGTTGGCGCGAGTCTTTATCGAAGTTTAGCATATCTAGAAGATCAGAAAATTATTTATGGTTATTGATCCACACGACATTTAGTAGCCGTATGAGAGTAGACTGATCAGTTGGTGTAACATTGATGCCACAAGATATAGAGACTGTTTACTTGTTTTCTTGATTATCAATTTTTCTTTCTCAAGATTAACTTTGTTTGGTATAGGAGAAAAGCTGAAAAAGCTAGAGAAAGAGAATTGGCATCAATATTATTGTATGCACTTTGTTATACGTCACAGGTACAAACTTTTATCTTTGAAGTACATTGGTCTTTCTCAAAGAAACCGATACTTTAATTTTCTTATCTTTTTTACGTGGTGAAGTAAAAGAAACAGACAGTGTTTAAAGAATTAGAGAATTTACGGTGAAGAGAAACAGAATTCAATGATTTTGAACCCCGCCAATAGGAAAAAAAAAAAAACCATGAGAAACGTTTTGTCTTTATTCCTAAAAATTACACTTGATATAAATCACTTGAAATTAAAATATTCATCTTCTTTTCTAAAAAGTAATCTTATACAATATAATCAATTCTAAATTCATAATAAATTTTTTGATTGGTAAGAAAATCTTATGTTAATTAGGATATTCGTATTGAACATACCCATACATAAAAGTTAATAATGAAACGTGTTGAAGATTGATGAATGTATCTATGTATAAATATCATATTATTATGATGAGAGACTTTGAACATATATCTGAATATTCGATTTATACCAACAAAGTTTAGAGTTTATGTGATTACAAGTAATAATGCTATTACAAACTTCAAACCTCTTCTTGAATTTGATTTAAAACCCATAAAACACAAAATTAAATCCAATTTCGATTTGAAACCTTGATAACTAAATTACATAAACTTTTCTTAAAATGTGACCCAAGTAATGCTATCTCAGTAGATGAAACCTAATTTCAATCCTCTGTTCCAATAATCATCGATCGTAGAGCACAGTCCGACACATTGGGCAAGTGTTTTTGCGGTATAGCTACTCAACGAGACATCCATTATGGAAGACATGTGAAACTCATGCGAGTGGGTACTGTTTTCGAACTGGAGACTAGACTCTGGAGACGAATTGAACAGGACTCTGTTTCCATCTTCAAACTCTTCAATTTTTCTGCTTTCATGCTCCCTTGTAGAACCATCCTTGATAACTTTAATGATCTCTCGTCGACATGGAAGTACCGATAACTAACTATAACACTCACGGTCAAATGAACGCCATTGTACCCAAAACCTGAGTTGATTGCAGGCGCCGTTGAGATCTTTGGGACTAAGTATTCGCACAACCAGTGGTCATCGCTATTGAGTCGATCCTGGAGTAACAATTGGATGTGGTGGTGACTACAGCTAGGGAGACTGGAATTGATGGGAAGTGATTTATAGGAAAGCGGAATTGACGTTACGGTTCGGTGGCCGGTGGCAGGGTTTACAAGGATCTCATCCTATATGGTATTGATGATGAGGAGGATTGAGTTTTTATATCCTTCTGATGGAGAGAGACTTCTCTCTTGAACCTGAACTCCCACTGCGAGTTTGGGAATGGGATCATTCATGTTTGACAAAGGTTTCTCAAAGATCTTCTTAAGAGATTCACAAGAAGTCGTAAATTGAGAGAGAATAAAATCGAGAAGATTTACGGTAACGTAGTAAGAGATATATAAGCGTGTTCAACTATATCTTAGGTTCTATAGGGTCTAAATGGTAATCGAGGAATCTGGCTGAATTCGGCTAAATTGCTAAATTGCAGAATCTCGCTGAATATTTAGTGATTTTGAGCTGAATCTGACTGAATTTTAACATTTCTAAATGGTCACTGCAGAATTATTGAATCTAGTTGAATCCAGCTGAATATTTTTTTGACGTTACCATTTAGACTCATAGTTTCCTATTTTTTTTCTTTGTCACCAAAAAGTTTCCTATTATTTGTCGCTAAGACTGTATCTCACCATAGTTTTAATTATATTTATTTTAATTTAAGTTGAAAAACCATAGTTTTGATGGCACAACATCACTCGTTTCCCTGATTTTGTGGCTCTCCATCTCCGTCTCGTGTCCGACGTCGACACACTCATCTCCGATACAAGCTTTGTCTCCATCTCCGATCAATTACGCTCATCATCTTCTCCTTCACCTTTGTCTCATCACTTTGATTCTCAGGTGAGAATTCTATTTCTCTGTTTCTGTTTTGTTATTGTTATATTACATGAATTTCACAATTTGGTATATGTATTCGTCATTCATATATATAAATATACTCATCCTCTTTGTTTCTGTAATTATTTTTCAAGTTCTAACTTTTGTTGCTCTGTTGTTTCTACAGACCAAGACGACCCGACACTTCTCTTGAATTACTTCTTTCATTGGCGTTTCAAGGTACTTCTCTTGAATTTTTGTTTTTTTCTTTGCTGCAAATCATCATGGTATTGAACAACTTTGATGTTGTCTGGAGATTTTAAATTGCTATGTGCCTTTGTCCTTTGTTTATGTTCTCAGTTTTATGTTCCATATTTAATAATTTTATATACAGATGTATACCTTACACTCCGACGAAACACAAAATGGAGAGGAGAACCAAACGAATGTTCATTTTGAGGAGCATCTTGACAATGCTTCAGCTCCTATGCATACACAAGGACGTGAGCAAGGAAAATGGGTGGTTAATGTGATAAGTACGTGGAAAAACGTTATTACTAATGATAATTGTAGAAAATAGTTTGAAGCGGTGTATTTTTCTTGCAGGTTCAGATGGAACTCTAACTCAAGAACGTCTTACTGCACAAGATATTTGGGGAATGGAGAATCGTAGAGCCGTTCTTGAGTTTGGTCCCTATAACCAACCTGAAGATGGAAGTGGAGGTATATTTGGTACATGGCTTGGTATGTTTAGTAATGATGTGAACAAATTTCCTATAAATTATGTGGACTGGAGGAAGGTACCAATATGGCGAAAAGATGAGGCTTGGGAGTACATTCAGGTATAATGTTGGTATGATTTTCTTTAATATATAACCATCGACATGACTTTTCACTATCTCTATTCATATGTGTATATGCCGTCCAAGTTTTATTTTGATGCTTCAAATGAGAAAATTAAGAAGTTTGTGATGAAAAGCTTAAGCCAAAAGTGCAAAGGTGTTAAAACTCGTTTGTGGAATACTTATCGACGTAGCACTCGAGAGGAAGCTATAGAGGTTCGACCAGAATTTATTCCAAAAGAGCAATGGCAAGATTTTGTGCATTTGCAGTTTCGTGAAAAAGGTAAGGTAATATATCTAGCATCTTATTGTATTGTAAGCTAAGATAATGTTCTGAGTTTGCTAAGATGGTTACATATATGAGTTTTAGACATTGAGAGAGCAAAATGTGAAGAGTAGGAGCCATTACAAGACACCACATACTTTAGGGAAGAAAAGTATCTCTCGGAAGTCTAAAGAAATCGTAAGTGCTCTTTATACTTTATTAAATACTTAGGCTTTTTGTCTGATTTCTCTTGTATAAATGTCCAGTTTCTCAAGACGGTTAAACGTCCCAGTCGTGGAGAGATTTTTCTGTGTACACGTCAAAAAGCTAATGGGAGTTTTGTAAATGCAGAAGCTCGAGAACTATCGGTCAGAATTTTTGCTCTCTCAATTAATTTGACTTTCAGACTTAATCAATATCTTATTTTGGTTTCTTCTTTTACTTCTCGGGATTCTTTTTTTTAATTCTCAGTTGAATTGTTCACTAGCTAGTATATAAGTTTAGACTACTGTTTTTTTGTAAGTTAACTAGTATTTAAGCTTTGTTACCAACGTACACACTTGACGACGATAGAATTATGATTTTTTAGTAATTTGTTTTAACTTTCAGGAGAAACTAGCTGAAAAGATTACTCAAAACGCTGGAAACACTTCTGGGAGTAACAATACGCCAAATTCAAATGATGATTTCGCTCAAGTATTTGGGAGAGAACGGCCTGGTCGTGTTCGTTGTGTTGGACTTGGTCCCACTCCTTCGTCGTTTTTTCAGAATCGCACCACGACACAATCCAGTGAGGAACAGGAAGTGATTGGCTTGAGGAATCGAGTTCGTGAGTTAGAAGATAAATTGGTGAAGATGAGTGATTTGGAAGACAAAGTGGATAAGATGAATGAAGTTATATATCAACTTGCCAGCAACAACAATTGCACTACTTGTAGAAGGTAATTAACTATCTTTACATATCTGATATCTCTATTTTGCGTGCTTTGTAATATTTCTTATGTCTGCGTTTATGTTATTTCAGGGATAGTGGTTAGAAAGGGATGGCTTCAAGTAGAAGGGGATGGCTTCAAGTAGTTTATGACTTTAGTTTATGTTGTTTTGCTTATGAAAATTCAGTCATTCTTTATTTCATGACTTCAAGTAGTTAGTTTTCTGTTTTTCGTGAATCAGTTCAATTTCAAAAAACAGTGGATTATCAGTTATGGATAATGCAATACAGTTTTTTAGTTTGATCGATTATGATTTAATTTAGAACATTATTTTATAAAATATTATAATTATCCACTACAATAAATTATCTAAAATTAATTTGAAAATAAGATATATAATTTAGTGTCATTTTGAAAAACTTAAATAAAGTGATGTTAATATTTGGAATCGATTTGAAAGCGATGCAAATATTAAAGTTAACGTTATTTATAAAAATCGACCTTAATATTCTGTTTAACGTCGTTTTCATGATCTGATACTACTTATATGTTTGACATCATTTACGAAGCGATGCTAGAATCAATAATAGAAACGTTTACTATAAATGACACTAACCAATAATAAACGATGCTAAAATTTAGTTATTACGTCATTTAATAAAGCGATGCTAAATATATTTAGCTTCACTGAATTTGGCATCACTTTTTAAAATGACCCTATAATGCTAGTATCACTTTTAAAACGATGCTAAATTAAAAATAAAATGATGCTACACATACATTTTTTTGTAGTGTGCCTCCACCGGTGAGATGCCTATTGGGTATCTCATAAATATATTAATAATATTTTTTCTATTTTTTTTAGCAAGGAAATAAAGATCAATAGAATATTTTTATATTACTTAATTTAAAATTTTTATGTTAAATTTTCATTGATATTTAAAAAAAAAAAAATCAAATTACATGTTAAATATATTCAATTGTATTCAATATTAGTAATCTTAATATTAATAACAAAAACTAACAATGCAATCCATTGTAAATAACACGATCACAGAGTTATACTTTCTTAAATAACACAATTAAGCAAAGGAACATAGAGTAAACTTAAGAAAAATAGGGAAAAAAGCTTAACTAGACAAGATTTTACCAAAATGTTGACAAAAATCATCAAAATATATTTTTTAATTTTTAAAATACCAATATTTGTTTTTAAAATATTATACTATTTTATGAACTAAAACAATATTAATTTAATAAATTATTATTAATATATAATGTAAACTTATACATAATGGAGCTTGATATATAGGTTATTTTATTTTATGATTTATAAAAAATAAACAAAATATACACTACTTTAATTAATATTCTAAACTATGGGATAATTGATTTATCCAAAAAAGGTTGAAGCAACTATATAATGACAAGTGTTCATGTTTCGATGAGAGAAAGGGTTTCTCATTATTATACATTTTAAAAACAAATGGGTTTCTCATTTGAGAATCGGTTTTAAGACATAATGAAATAGTGCTGATAAATGTATTGATGTATAAATATCATATTATTATGATGAGTGACCTTGAACATAAATCTAAGTAATCAAGTTTGAATAAATCTTTAGGCAACAATTTCGAGATACTATACTTGTTGTACATAAGAAGAAGTCCTCTCTAGGGTAACTTATGTTTCTTACCCCTGTTTTTCTTCTGTTTTCTCCCTGTTTTCGTCTGATTTTTCCCTTCAGTAGTAGTATTCTGCTCTTGATATATCTTGAGAGGCGAAAAAAGACAAAGAATTCATATTGATGTTAGTCTCCAGATAAAAACACAAAGAGAGGAGATGGAATATTTTTGGTGGATTCAAATTTTTACTTTAATATTCCCAGTGGGGACTCGAGAGCATGATCATCTACTAGCCATAGATTACAGTCTTGAAAGCGTTTCAAGAAAACGGGCAGTGGCCTAATGCCTAGAACGCTTAATCGGGGTCTAGGCGATTTTTAGGCGGTTTAGACGTTTATAACGTAAAACATTATAAATATAATATTATATATAAAAGTTATATAAATATTTATATAAAACTAAAAAATATGAAATTATAAATAAAAACTAGATAAAACATTTATTTATATTTATATTAAACATTATATGGATATTTATAACTATATATATAAAAATAAAACTTAATTGAAATTGAAAAATACATTAAACAAGATCTATGTAATTTTAGGCGGTCATAGCGGTTATTTAGGCGTCACATGAGAGCCTAGCACCTAGTCGGGGCCTAGGCGACCACCTAGACCGCTTTTTAGGACACTATTCATAACACGTTCCATCAAGATGATTACTTTTATCATTCGATCCTGAACCAAATCACATTTTAAAACCAACCATAAATCTTACGAAATCCAGCCGGTTTGAGTAAACTAGATTCTGATACCATGTTAAATTTCATGAACTTCTAATTCAAGAGCAATTGGTAATAAATATATTGGTTCATGTATCTTATTTATTATTTTGGGTCCTTTCTAGTTTTTGATGTGGAATCAGAACACACTCTGTTGGAGATTGTAAATCTTAATTATCATTGGTAAAAGTACCATTTCCAGAGCTTTACATAGTCGACTCACTAACAGGTCTCAGCTTACTTATTTTATGGACAATCTTAGGGAAAGCCATAAGATTGGTCTTAATGAGTATAGTTCGAAGTTGCGCTTACAAAAGCAATTTCTTGCACATATTTTAAACAAGGATGGTAATAGGGTTATGGAATTCAAGTGTGATGAAACAAAGGCTAGACGACCAGAGGGTTCTTATTATTCTTGATGATGAGGAGAGTCTATTTCCACTAGAGGCTTTGGTCGATATTACGTGGTTTGGTCCTGGAAGTAGGGTCATAGTTACAATTGAAAAACAAAAGATTTTGGAGCAACATGGTATCAATGATATATACCAAGTGGGGTTTCCATCAGAAAGAGAAGCTCTAAAGATCTTTTGTCTATCTGCTTTTAGGCAAACCTTTCCACCTAATGTGTTTATAGCTCTTGCGGATGAAGTTGCAAGTAATTGTGGCAATCTTCCGTTGGGTCTACATGTTTTAGGGACGTCATTGCGAGGAAAGAGCCAGGCTGATTGGATAGATAAACTACCAAGGTTAGAAAACTGTCTTGATGCAAGAACTGAGAGTGTAGTGAAAGTGGGTTATGAGAGTTTACATGAGAATACCAAACTCTATTTCTCTTCATTGCAGTCTTCTTCAATTATAAACATGTTGATCATGTGACATCCATGCTTGCAATGACCTCTGGGATACACATGAATTCGACGAATCATTAGACAAAGAAGAAGAAAATGGTGATAGTATGGCTAGTGGGATAGCTAAATCTGAATCCTGCAGAAGATGATGAAGAGGGCCAGAGGGGTATGAATCTAAATCTTCAGAAGCGTCAAGCGACAAAGATGAGGATATCATCGGTGAACACGAATCCGTATCAAGGAAGTGTCTGAGGAAGACGACGGCTACAAATCTGAAGAGAGAAACCCAAAAACGACTGTATAAAAAGAAAAAAAGTCCTCTCTGTGTTCAAGAAGTTTCCGCATTGTATTATTGGAGCTTCGGAGCAGAAGAAAGCCAACTCCATTGAGATATACTTAGGATTCAACACTGATGAGTTTGTGCTGATTTTATCATGTGATATCCTCCATGCATTATCGGAGCTTCGGAGCAGAAGAAAGCCAACTCCATTGAGACATGCTTAAATTTCAGCAGTGATGAGTTTGTGATGCTATAATCATTTGATATCTTCCATGCATTGGATATTCTGTAGAGACAAGTGAGTAAGTCTGAGAGTGGCCTCTAAAGGTTGGCTATTGTATTAAGCCTTGCGGTACGTGATCTGCATCCATCTTGTTTCCTCCTGTATGAATTAGCAAATTGTAGTTGTGACATTCTTTACCTGAGCTCTTAAACCTGCAGTTATCATAACTTTTGTAGCCTAACAAGTTCATCAGTTTTTACTTTTTAGTATATTCATAACACCAGGATCCGTAATGATAGAAAACGTCGTTCTCAGACATTAATTTTGGTTTATTTCTCTAAGCAGGGAAAACTATAGTATGTGAAGCATTTGCTGTGTGATAGTATGGGGTATAACTCATTCAGATATTTTACAACTACAATCTGTTAGCAAGCTATATATATGTTAAACTTCATATAGTTAAACTTTGATTGATAACTTTATTTGTCAATTCGAAAACAGGATCTTGGATAAATTTATTTCAAGTTTAGAAATGAAGTTAGTAGCTGCTAGAGCCGAGCGCGAGTATTTGTCAAAGTTTAGCTGAAGAACAGAAAATTATTTATGGATGGTTATTGGTAGTCGTACGAGACGAGACTGATCAGTTGGTCTAACATGGATGCCACAAGGTATAAAGACTGCTTACTTGTTTTCTTGATTATCAATTGTTCTTTCTCAAGTTTGAACTTTGTTTGGTTTAGGAGAAAAGCTGAAAAAGCTAGAGAAAGAGATTTGGCATCGATATCGTTGTACGCTTTGTTATACGTCACAAGTAAAAAATTTTATATTTAGAGAACTTGGGTCTTTCTAAAAGAAACCGATATTGCTTTAAATCTTTATAAGTACCTCATTTGGTCAGATTCTTCACAATCTGTTGAAGCTGAGAAAACATTCATAGAGATTTCATGAGACTGTTGGATTTCTCGACTACTTGCTATTTCTTATCCTGAAACCTTCTTTTCAAAGAAGCTTTGGAGTGGTGTTTCCAACGAGTAGTTTCTCTTCTTCCGGCAGAGATGTGAGCTTTGGAGTGGTGTTTTGGTGCCTGCGATGGAGATCCTCTGCTGTGCATACGGTGGCTGCCGACGCTCTTTAGATGCAAACGGTCGTTGAAGCCTCGCTTCTCACTATTAGATAGGCTTTCCGGGTATCACTTCATAGCTCATTTGGACTACCTCCGTGAATGATTAAGCTTGGCGTTTTTTTTTGGATGGTTGCTTCTCTATTGTCTCATCTTTGCCTGAAAACAGCAGCTGGTGGGTTGGGAAGTGGTTGTTGTGGCGTGTCAAGCATGGCAAAACGTTTTGGTTTTTTCTATTGTTCTTCTCAGAGGCTACTTTCATAGGTTTATGATCTTTCATTGTTGTATTCCTATACTATTTTCATTTTAATGAAATATTTACCTTCTTAGCAAAAAAAAAAAAAGAAAAAAAAAAAAAAGTAGTTTTTGTTTCTTTGATTTGTTTTGCTCTTTGAAACAAGAACACATCAAGAGTTCATAAAACTATCGACCAAGACACAGAGACATCTTTCACCACGGCTGTTTATTTTAGGACGTGGAGTCCACATAAAGTTGACGATGATGTTCAGATTTGTCTTGGTAAAACTGAATCATCATAACAATAATGTCATCGTTTTGAAGCTAAGTAATCTTTGTTAGCCAGTATTTCATTATATATCTACGCCGCAACACTCGGGATGATTTTAGAAGAAAACCTCAAGTTTATGCAGGATGTATGAAATTCAGACCTATTTTAGCCATAAAGTAAGTAAAAAGAGGTTACATACCCAATCCCTGATGCTTCTATCCTATTAGAATTTAGATGCAATTTTCTTATGTCTAATTAACGCCAACTCTTTTTTTGTTTTGTTTATAAGGTTGACACAACACCTCTTGTTAAACACGAAAGGTTATCTTTTAATTTCCTATTATGTCGCCAGTCCAGTAGTAATAAAATCAGTGTTCTAAAAAGCGGTCTAGGCGGTCGCCTAGGCCCCGACTAGGCGCTAGGCTCTTATGCGACGCCTAGATAACCGCCTTGACCGCCTAAAATTACACAGATCTTGTTTAATGTATTTTTTCAATTTTAATTAGAGTTTTATTTATATATATAGTTATAAATATTCATATATTGTTTAATATAAATATAAATAAATGTTTTATCTAATTTTTGTTTATAATTTCATAATTTTTAGTTTTATATAGATATTTTATATAACTTTTATATATAATATTATATTTATAATATTTTATGTTATAAATGTCTAAACCGCCTAAAAAATCGCCTAGGTTCCGATTAGCGCCTAGTGCTTTCTTGAACACTGAATAAAATAAAGACTATATCAATTATCAATTAAGATAGAATGTCACTGTTATCGTACCAGACAACTTTTAGATGGTGTGTCATTATCACCGTACTATGGTTAATTTCCGTTTATGTTACAGAGGTTAACTCGTGGAATTATGATGAGATACAAATTGAGGAAGAAGATTACGTGGCCAAGAGTTTTCGTTATTTTAATTATTGTAGTTAGTGGCAATGTGTTTACTTACCCACGTTTCACGTGCCTTAGTTGTTACTTTATTTTCTTGTGTATTTAAGCATGTTTATTGCACAATCTAAGGGAAGAGAAAAATTATAGTAACTTGTTCTAAAGTCTTTGAGAACCAAAGTGTTTGTTAATCAAGAAGACATTTAACACTAACTAAGTCATAGTTAAGGGTTAAATGTAGGTTACTCGGGTTACAGGTTACTTGGGTTACTCGGGTTACAGGTTACTTGGGTTACTCGGGTTACAAGGCTGAATGAGGGTGTTTTTGGTCTTTGTGCACAACCCATCTCAGACCTAGATTATGTTTTCTATATAAACGTGTATGCCTCCTCATTGTGTTTTAACACATCCACTATAAGAAAACATAGCCTTTTCCTACCAAATTCCTTACCAAATATTTGGTAGGAATAATTTCCTACCAAATTCCTACGTATTTGTTATGAAATATATATTTCGTAGGAAATTCGAATGAAATTTCTTACGACAAAAGTCGTAAGAAGTTCGTAGGAAATTTCCTACGAAAATCCTACGAAAAAAAAATGTCGAAGAAAATTTTGTAAGAAAATGGAAGGAAAGGCATAGGAAAAAATTGGTAGGAAATACGAAGGTATATTTCTTTCCAATTTCCTACGAACAGATCTTCGTAGGAAATCGCGTAGGAAATGCGAAGGAAAATTATGGGGAAATAATTGTATAGTTTTGAATAATTCAAATTTTCATAGCTTAAGTTATTCATTATAAAAAAACAAAAAAACAATTCATCCGTGTTTTTTATTTTTGTCCCATGTCTCTCTCTTTCTCTTGCTCGTGTATCGCATAAGGCGAAATCAGAGAACTCTCGCTCGATCCGTTTGATTTAAGAGGAGAAATGCGAAATCGTCTAACCTAATCTCTTTTCAGACTCACAAATTGTTCTAGAGATGCTTATGAATCAATGAATATATCTAACCTACTGTTTTATTTTGTAGTTGCGCCTCAAACGGCCAAGGCTCAGAGGCTCCAGCGCCTAGGCTCAAGGCTCAAACTAAGCCCCCCAGCGCCTTGCCTCGCCTTGCGCTATTTAAAACACAGGTTGTTGCTGTTGTTGTTGATTTGCTTTTGTTGAGTTAGAGATTCAACTAAACCTCTGTTTTCTTATTTGAATTAGCTAATGATTTGCTACTTATTAATTATTCTCTTTATATGGTAGAACTTAAGAACCAACTTCTGCTTCTACGAATGCATACAAAGATGGATTTTGTTTGATAAGTCTTATACTATAATGTGATAACAGAACCGATACAAGAAGAGTCAATAAACTATTTGTTTCAAAGAATGTCTCATGCACCTTGTTGATCGTGTAGTAACCACATTTTCTTTTCAAGCCACTTTCAAACATAATCTAATGTTGTCATTTCATGTATCTTCAATCTAGTGTTGTCATTTGAAATGACACTAACTGTTCTCTCTCAATGGACACTACTTCACATGGACACTAACTGTTCTCTCTCAATGTGGTGGACCAGTTTATGATGGCAAATGGAAAGCTTGTTCGTGTCCTTATTCATACAGATGTGACTAAGTACTTGTCTTTTAAAGCTGTTGATGGAAGCTGTGTTTTTGTCAAAGGCAAGGTACAGTGAGAACTCATTTTCATTTTATCTTGTCACTCATTCTCTTATGTTTTTTTCATAGATTTTAAGTCTGTTTGTGCATCCGACAATCCAGAATGAGACGACCGACAATCCAGAATGAGACGACGAAGACGACGAACACGAGCGTAGACGACGACGAGACTCAAGAGTAGATCGATTAGTGTTTAATCTTTATATTAGAATGTATTGTACAATGAATTTTAATTTGTACGGAGTTTAATTTTAAATTTAATTTTAAGTTTCTTTTGAATTTTAAATTTAATTTATTCAAAAAAACCAAAATTTGTAACAAATAAATATAAATAATTTTATTAAAATTGTCTCTTAAATTTCGAAGGATAATGGTAGGAATTTGGTAGGAGGCGTATCGTAGGAAACTGGTAAGATAATTTTGGTACGTAATTAGTGAGAAATATTTCGTAGGAAAGTTGAAGGAAACAATTTCCTACGAAAATTTGGTAGGATAATGGTGAAAAAGGTCCTACCAATTTCCTACGAAATTTCCTACGCGATTTCCTACGAACAGGTTTCGTAGGAAATTTCCATCGAATTTCCTACCAAATTCTATTTCCTACGGGTTATTCCCTACAAATATTTTTCGTAGGAAATTGGTAGGAAACGTCTATTTCCTACCAATCTCCTACGATTTTGGCCGTAGGAAAACGCTGTATTTCTTGTAGTGATCTTTCATCAATACATTTCTGCTTCTCTCCAATCTTAAATCATGGTTTCATCAATCTTTCCTACTTAAATATTAACATGCACTACAGGAAATGTGGGTATTAATAGCGGCCGATAAACGCTATTATTCATCTACCATAACGTTTCCTTAAGCGCTCTGACATCGCCCGTTATAGAAAGTCGGACACTTTAGATAGCGGACTTTGCGAATGCTATAGTTAATTAAACTATGATAGCGTTTATGACGTTGCTATTATTAATATTTATAATAAGGTGTAATAATCGTTATGATTTTGTTTCGCCCTGGGCGTTCGGTTATCTCGGGTTAATCGGATCGGTTTATTCGGTTTATTGGTTTATTCTGTTTTACAAAATTCTGCCGAATTGTTCGGTTCGGGTCGGTTCGGTACTCACTTTTTTCGGTTCGGTTATAGGTTTTAAAATCAATTCCGAAATAAACCAAATTTTTTTTTATCTCGGTTATTTCGAACCGAATTAGACCAAAAATAAAAAATGGATTACAAATATATAATACAAAACCCATTAATAAGCCTAACTAACAATTTTACAAACAAAAAGCCCAGAGCCCATTAACAAATTAGGGTTTTCAGTTTACACAAGTGGTTACGGTGACAAAATAACGGCACGGCGACGGTCGTTCGATCTTCCCGTCGGATGAAGCTTCCTACTCGCCGCCACAATGAGATCTGCTCACGTTCGATGAAGCTTGTTACTTGCCAGCTACAAAGAGAACAGTCCTCAACCGGATCTGTCGCCTACCATCTTCATCTTCAACTAAAATAAGAAAAGCAAAATAAAAGAATTATAAATCGATTCTCTTAGATTATCAAACCAAAAAACAATTGTTAGATTCAGTTGAACAAATAAACAATTTTCTTTCAATTTTTGTTTATAAGAACCCATGGAAATTATAAGTACCTTCGACAGACCATTCTTCTTCTTCGTCTTCTTCTTTGGTTCTCTCAGATTCGAGTCGGAGATGGCAATGAATTTCGTTAATCCTGCCAAAGGCAAATCTAAGACACCGGATTTAACCCTAAAAGCCTAACCGACGCAACCGGAGAATTGTTCTCGTTGTCACCACCCTCAGATGCGAGATCTGCCGCTAGATATCCATCACGGAGATGACCGGACATGTAAAACCCAAATACACAATTGAAATCCGCCTTGAGCCACCGTACTCTAACAGCTCGGAATCAATAAAAGTAGCAACCGTGATCCACATGTGAAGAAACTGTAAGCAAACGTTTGGTTTTCTCATAAGAATGTAAGAGTTGAAGACTTGAAGGATACGAAGAAAAGAAGAAAAAGGAGAAGTTTTAACCAAAAAGAAAAAAAGCCTTTGTTGGGCGATAAACGGATGAGATTTTCTTAAACATGCAGCCGCCAAAGCCTTTGAAAGGCTGAGATCTCGCCACATCAGCAGTCCGAATGAAACATTATGATTGGCTTATTTTGTTTATAGGCATAAAAATGTGTTTTTACTATTTATATAATTTTTAAAAAATTATATATTGACTAATTAATATGTTTATGAGTTATTTACATGATTATATAATTTTTTTCGCAATTTAAAAAAAATATTTTGCAACGTTTTTAGAAATTTGAAGGTAACACATATGATTGCCTTAGAATACATGTACACTAATCTTCTTATTGTGTAAATCATATTGTTGAAACACATTAGTGATGTTATAATTAATAAAATGATAGAATTCATTTATGTTATAATAGTATACTTTATATCATTAATATTAGCTACTATTTAAAACACTAAACCCTAAACCCTAAACCCTAAACCCTAAACCCTAAACTATTTTAAAAAATGAAATTTATTTATGTTATTATTTGTTATAATTAATATTATTACTATTTCAAACAAATATAATCAAAAAACCTAAAACATACATTTCATACCCTAAACCCTATACCCTAAACCCTAAACTCTATTCCCTAAACTCTTTAAAATTATAACTTTGTTATTATTTTTGTAATTATTAATATTATAATTAAATATTTATGTCTTTTTGAGATATTTGGTTATATTTATTTATATTTCTTTTTTTTTTTTTAACTTGAAATCTAAAGTACATTCCTTAAAATAATTAATTCAATTTTTCCAATTAAAATGTTTTAAGTATGTGTTTTTGTGTTTAATATATTTTTGCCAAGGAGTTCAGAAACTAACTGCTACAGAAAATACAACAAATATAGAATTTGTATTCACATGTCCCCTTCAGCTCTTTCTCTTTGGCTGCATTGTTGTTTCTACGCTAATATATCAAAAAAGAGATTCAAAAATACAACTTTAAGCATATATAGAGAGAGAGTGAGAGAAACGGTTCCGATCCGGATCAAATTGATATTAAAAAAGCCTAAAATTGAGGTTTTTCAGATATTCAAAGATACAAACCAAGATCCTAGACAAGCCTTATAATCTATGATGCACGATATATAGCCACCAACTCAGTCACCAGCTGCTTTTCATCGTGATTCTTCACATATCTCTTTAAGAATACCCGATTGTTACATACTAAGACATATGATATCGAAGTGAGTTCTGCAGGATTACCCTGAAATGAACAACTAAAAGCAAATCACTGTTTCTTGTTTCCATGTAAAAATCAAAATGAAAGTAAGAGAATAGGGGAGTAACATACAGGATGACACATACTTCATCTTCCTTTAGCTCTCCGGTGGGATCTACTGTGCCCATGAGATAGTATGATTCGGTCACAGGAAGACTTCCTGCTTTGAGATCATTCTTCTCTGTATTTACGAGAATAGACAGATGATTCTTCAAGTGTGGTTCGTCAAGGGGGATACCAACCAAGATCATGTTTACAGCGTTCATGTCATCCATTTCCCCATAATTGATGGCAGCTGCACATGCAAATTTACTTCTTAAATGATCTATCAAGAGTCACATCTTAAATTACATAACTCAGTAGTAAATTATCTTTCTTACAAGGAACCAAAAAGCTTGGAGTTTTAAGACAATTTACTACGACTTTATCACTATTCTGATAATAAGTTCAAAGGATCACACACTCAAATAAATATGACATTCACTCACATGCATCAACACACTAGAAAGAAAGTAAAGAAACAAAGAGTAATAGTCACACTTCACTAAACTCTCTCTAGTTTATAGCCTGATCTACAAACACAATTATCAAATCCATAATTTAACACTACGATTTGAAACAAACGAATCAAAATTTAAAAAGTGTAATCAACTGATCATCAATATACCCTCAGCAACAATATCAGTTCCATTCCAAGCAAAGATGTTGTAAATCGGTTGTTCATCAGAGTCCTAAAGAGTTATGCACCTATTAGTAATATAATTGATATTGATAGTTTAAACAATGGCAATATTAATAATTTAGATATATACCATGTTATGCTCAGTTGGAGAGTTGTTGTCTGATTCCCCGACAACAACTTCATCTTTTGAAAACCAATCCAATATCTTACACTTAATTCCTCCTTTGTTTGTGTTTGATACATTAGATTGAGCATCCAAATCAGCACCAGATAGCTACCAAGAGGAAAAATAATTGGTTACAAACTATTATGACCATTGTGATAAACAAATGTGAAACTTACTTTTTTTCCAGCTAAACAATGAAGTTGACTCTGCAAATCTTCAATCTTGGTAGCCATTTCTGCTTGTGTAGCCAGAAGCTTCTGAACATGTGAGTCTCTAGCGTTAAGAATATCCAGCTTGTTTAGACTAATCCCAAAGCTTTCGATGAAGGATAACCCAAAGCTTTCGATGAAGCATTCACAAATTGATTTGCACCTTCAACATACTCAATGCTATTCCTGTAAAGAAAACCATGAAGTCCAAATATCAATGTAACTCAATAACACATTTTAAAATTAAAAGTATAAGAATATGATAGAGTTTCATACCTAGGTAACCAAACCCATGACTTCTCCATATTACCAAACACAACACAGCTCCTCGACCAGTTATATACAATAAAAATTCAATTGATCAGACATTCAAGTTACTAACATATTCAATCTCCTTAACAAACATGGCCGAACAAAAATTGAACAACAAGGAGAGAAAGGATTCACAATCTTACGATTAAGCTCAAGTCTTCTTGGACAAAGGATTTGTAGAATCTGCAAATAACAAGAACAATAAATCAATTACTCATGGAAACAAGTCGAATTAGAAAACGTGAACCAAAAAATTAAAAATCCCTAATTAATACCTTAGCCAAATCTGACCCAAAAATCTGCAAAAATCAGAGAAGTTTTGGAGAGGATTAGTATATGAGAAACCCAAATTAACCAAAAATAAACCTAAATCGACATTGAAGAAGAGATAAATGGAAGAGGGGAGTCAAGATTGAAGAAGAGACATGGAAGAGGGGAGTAGATTGAAGAACGATACAAACCTATGAAAGTGGATCGGAATAACGACGACGGCGGAATAACGACGACGGCGGCGACGGACGGCAAAGAGAAAGAAAGCTTGGGCACGATCGAGAAGAAAGCTTCGGCACTAGAGAGAAATAAAGAAAGTTGTGGAAAGTTTTTTGTTTTTTTCTAAGTGTTTTGGCTTTTTGCCAACACAAAAATTAAAACAAGCGGGCAACTAAAAATTTATTCCCGCTTATAACCTATTATAACACTAAACGCTATAAAAAAGTAGTGTGTACCTGATTTATAGCAGAAAATTGAAAAACGCTATATTTAAGTGCTATGGTTGTTCACATTTCTTGTAGTGATGGTATCAGAGCACGTTCTTAATCTTTAATCTTCATCTTCTGTTTCTTCAATAATCTGTTTCGATTTCCAAATACTCTGTTTTGGTTCATCGGTTCTCTGTTTCCTCTTTGTCTCTGTTCGAATCTGGCTTCTAAACAAGTTGTTCGATTTCTTCTTCTACTTCTTCACGAAAAAGCATCTGTTTGTGAAGGAGAGTTACTACTGGTCTGTGACAGAGCTATTCATCATAAAAGCCTCAACCTTTCTGAGTTCTTTGTGGATTAGTGTCAAAGCGGGTTGAAGAGGAGAAGTTTTCAGGCGTTTGGTCTTGTGTATCCAAATGTTTGAGCTTTTTATCTTCTTTAGGTCGAGATTCTTAGATACTTTCAGAACTAGGCTCAGAACTTAAGCTTTGGTAGAGTAGTAGTTGCTGATTGGTTTGTTTGCGGTTGCTTATTGGGAAGAAAGTCGACAACTTTTCGGTTTATTTGTGGTTATTACATCCTGAAACTGTTGAAGATGGCTCTCACAGTTCAGAAAACGAGTGATACGTTCAAGGACTTGAAAGACTTGAAATTCGCAGTCACGTTGAATGGTAACAACTATCTGTTGTGGAAGAGAACCACAACAAATGTATTGGGAGGAAGGAAACTCACTAAATACATCGAAAATACCTATGAAGAAGCAAAGGCTAAAGAAGAGAACTTGAGTGAAGATACTTGGAGGCAGAATGATCTGAATGTTTTAAGTGCTCTACATTGTTCTCTAGACGCTGCGATCTTGGAAGGGTATTCGTATTGTGAGACTTCAAAGGAGTTATGGGACACTCTAGCTAATGTCTTTGGCAATGAGACTAATCTGACCCGAGTGTACCATATCAAGAAAGCTCTTGGTGAGCTAAGTCAAGAAGAGAGTGATTTCAACACTCACTTCGGAAAGTACAGGTCGCTTGTAGCTGAGCTTGAGATGTTAAGACCCTTCACTACTGAGGCAAAGGCTCTTAAGGATCGTAGAGAGCAAGATTTGGTCTTCGGTTTTTTGCTGACACTAAACTCGAGCTACACTGATGTGATTCAGCATATACTAAGAGATGACAAGGTGCCAACTCTAGAACAAGCGTGTGCGAAGATTCAGAAAGAGTATGGAGCTCAAGGACTGTTTAACAGCAAAGGAAGTCTCCCGACTGCAAACAAGGCTGGAGTTGTCAAGCAAGAAGACAAGAAGACATGGGTTTGTGACCATTGTAAGAAAAAAGGTCACTTGAAGGATAAATGCTGGCTTCTTCATCCTCATTTAAAACCAGAACAATTCAAGAACTTCAAGCCAAAGGCAAATGCGGTTAATGGAAGTGATGGTGGGTCAAAGAATGAAGAAAGAGCTATGGTTCAGTACGGGCAAGAGAAAGCGATACAGGCCATTACACAAGGCAAGAGTGGCGCATCTACCTCACAAGCTCAGGAGACTATTGTCATGAACAAGGCTGACCTCGAGTCTCTCCTCCAATCCATTGCATCTAAATTACACACTGGCGGTATTTCTCTCTTAACTTCTAATACTCGTGATAAAGATTCATTAGTATTAGATTCAGGGGCTTCTCACCATATGATTAGTAATCCTAGGTTGTTAGAGAACATTAAACCGGCCTTAGGTAATGTTAAAGTTGCAAATGGACATAATGTTCCAATAGAAGGCATAGGTTGCATAGATTTGTTCAATAAGAAGTCTAGTGCTTTCTATATGCCTAAGTTCACTTCAAATCTTCTCTCTGTTAAGAAAACGACTAAGGACTTGAATTGTTTAGCTATTTTTAGTCCTAATGACGTGAAGTTGCAGGATATTGAGAGTGGAAAAGTGTTTGGGCAAGGAAGCACCAAGGATGACTTATATGTGTTTCAAGACATCTCTTTAAATTCTGTTTCTAAGAATAATGTTTCTTCTATCTTTGCAAACTCTGTTAAAATATCGGTTGTATTGTGGCATGAGAGACTTGGCCATCCACATTCTCGAGCTTTAAGTTTATTAATGCCTGGTTTTTCTTATGATTGCGCAAATTGTGAAGCATGCATATTAGGCAAACATTGCAAGGCTGTTTTTCCTAAGTCTAGTGCGATTTATGAAAAATGTTTTGACCTTGTGCATTCTGATGTGTGGTCTTCACCTTGTGCATCTAGAGACAATCATAAGTACTTAGTCACTTTTATAGATGAGAAATCTAAGTATACATGGGTAACTTTGATGCCATCTAAGGATAGAGTTTATGATGCGTTTATAAACTTTCAAAACTATGTGACTAATCACTTTGATGCAAAGATTAAGATTCTTAGAACAGATAATGGAGGTGAATATACAAGCAACAAGCTCAAAGAACACTTGGAGAAATGCGGAATCCTTCACCAAACTAGCTGTCCATACAATCGACAACAAAATGGAGTTGCTGAGAGGAAGAATAGGCATTTAATGGAGGTGGCAAGAGCTATGTTATTTCAGAAGCATATGCCAAAGCGGTTTTGGGGAGATGCGGTGATGACAGCATGTTATCTCATCAATCGAATACCGACACGTATCCTTGATGATAAATCTCCATTTCAGATTTTAAACAAAACTATCCCTAACATTGATCATTTGAGGGTCTTTGGAAGTCTTTGTTTTGTGTTTGTCCCAGGTGACTTGAGGAACAAGCTGGAACCCAAGAGTAATAAGTGTGTTTTTATTGGATACTCAACAACTCAGAAAGGTTACAAGTGCTTCGATCCAGTCACCAATCGGTATTATGTGTCAAGGGATGTCAAGTTTATGGAAGACAAGGCATACTTTGGGGAAAAGAGTTGGGAAAGTGTGAAAGATTTGCCTAATTCGACTTCAGATAGAGCTAAAAGTCTCCGACATATTCTAGAGCATTTGGGTAATGTTAGTTCTTCACAAGAAGATGTGGAAGTTACACCAAATGTTGATACTAATGAAGCTCAAGAAAGTGGTGACAATGCAACACAAGAGCCTCAAGATATCCAACAAGAGAGTGGTAGAGAAGAAGGGGTAAGTGAAGAAGTGGAAGAGAAAGATCCATCTAGTGAAGGTGAAATTATTGAATCATCAAGCGGAGATGAGACTTATCATGCCCCACCAGTAACACGAGATCCTATCTATACTCGGGAGAATCCAAGAAGGAGTACAAGAGAGAGAAAATTGAAGAAGTGCCTCTATAATTGCCAAGCCGTGGCTCATCCAATCCAAGCAACATATTCGATTGACCTTCTTCCCGAGGAACATAAAGCTTTCATTAGTAAGCTAGATGTGGAATTTATCCCACAAAGCTATGAAGAAGCTAAGGAAAGCAAGGAATGGACTAATGCTGTGGATGATGAAGTACAAGCTATGATTCGGAATCATACATGGGATGAAGAAGAACTTCCACAAGGGAAGATGTGTTAGCTCAAAGTGGGTATTCACCATAAAGTATAAGAGTACTGGTGAAATTGAAAGCCACAAGGCTAGATTGGTTGCAAGAGGATTCACTCAAACCTATGGAGATGATTATAGGGAAACTTTTGCTCCGGTAGCTAAGCAACACACCGTAAAAGTTGTTCTCTCTTTGGCTGTGAACTTGGATTGGGAATTGTGGCAAATGGATGTCAAGAATGCTTTCCTTCAGGGGGAGTTGAAAGAAGAAGTTTATATGACACCTCCGCCGGGTTTAGAAGACATAGTGGCTCCGGGAAAGGTCTTAAGGCTTCGGAAAGCTATCTATGGACTAAAACAGTCTCCAAGAGCCTGGTATCATAAGTTAAGCTCTACCTTATTGGCGAATGGCTTCAAGAGATCACATTCTGACCATACTTTGTTTACTAAACAAGATAATCAAGGTATCGTAGTAGTTCTAATCTATGTTGATGACTTGATTATCTCGGGAAGTAACAAAGAAGGTATCCAAGCTATTAAGTCTGCTTTACATTCTTCTTTTAATATTAAAGATTTGGGTGTTTTGAAGTACTTTCTAGGGATCGAGGTGTGTAGATCAAAGGAGGGACTGTTTCTCTCACAAAGGAAATATGCCCTCGATCTCCTAAAGATTACAGGAAAACTTGGAGCTAAACCAGTTGAAACACCATTGGAGCAAGGCTATACGGTCAATCGAAAGGGGGAGAAAGATGATACTCCATATCATTGCCCAGAACAATATAGAAGACTTGTAGGTAAGCTTATATACTTGACATATACGCGACCTGACTTGTCTTTTGCCGTGAATCAGGTGGCTCAACACATGCAAGCCCCTACAGTTTACCATTGGAGCTTGGTGGAGAGGATTCTGAGATATATCAAAGGGAGTCCCGGTAAAGGCATTTGGATGGGAAGAAACTCAAGCACGGAGATTGTTGGATATTGTGATGCAGATTATAATGGAGATCGCAATACAAGACAAGCAACAACCGGCTTTTGCACATTCATTGGTGGGAACCTCGTAACTTGGAAAACCAAGAAACAGAAAGTGGTGTCATGTTCAAGTGCAAAAGCAGAATATAGGGCCATGAAGAAGCTTACAAATGAGTTAACATGGTTAAAAGCTCTACTTAAAGACTTCGGGATCGAGCAGAAGACTCCAATTACGTACCTTTCATTGTGATAATCAAGCAGCCATCCACATTGCTACCAATCCCGTGTTCCACGAGAGGACCAAGCACATAGAGACGGATTGCCACAAGACAAGAGAGAAGATAGAAGATGGTACGATTCTCCCTTGTTACACTAAGAGTTCGGACCAATTGGCCGATATCTTTACCAAGGCAGCAAGTAACCAAGTTTGCCAATTTATTCATGGTAAACTTGGTCTTGTAGACCTGACACATCCTTGAAAAATATTCTCCAACTTGTAGGGATAATACTCTTTTTCCCTAAGCTTGGTTTTGTCCCACGTGGTTTTCCAAGCTTAGGTTTTTAATGAGGTTATTCATACAATTGCCAAGTTTATACACAATTGGGCATTGTGGTATAAACTTGAGGGGGAGTGTTAATCAAGAAGACATTTAACACTAACTAAGTCATAGTTAAGGGTTAAATGTAGGTTACTCGGGTTACAGGTTACTTGGGTTACTCGGGTTACATGTTACTTGGGTTACTCGGGTTACTCGGGTTACAAGGCTGAATGAGGGTGCTTTTGGTCTTTGTGCACAACCCATCTCAGACCTAGATTATGTTCTCTATATAAACGTGTGTGCCTCCTCATTGTGTTTTAACACATCTTTCATCAATACATTTCTGCTTCTCTCCAATCTTAAATCATGGTTTCATCAATCTTTCCTACTTAAATATTAACAGTGTTCTTGTCTTTGTTCTTGATCAACATTGATTGTCCTATATCTGGGACCTATCAGATTGATAAGATCATAACCAAGATTAAACCGGAGAAGAATTGGTACAGGTCTCATAGTGAAAAGAAGAATTACGATCATGCGTTCCTAAGTTTTAGGGGATTGATCTCCACATTCCCATTTCTCCATGTTTCCTAGTTTGTATGATTTGTGAACGGTCCTTTGCTTTCCTTTGTGTATTTAAAGACTTCTAAGTCATGGTAATGAGGTAGACTTGAAAATTGATAAAAACAGAATTGTGTTCTTGAGTTACAATTCTCCTTGGCTTTGAGGAGGGACCAACGTAACAAATTAGTCATATATATAAGCCATCTTTCTTTCTTCCTTATAGTAGGAATGATTCGATACTAAAAGTGAACCAAAAGCGCAGCGAACAAGATTAAACTACTTTACAATGAACGAGTTTTGAAACTGACTTTCCCCATAACATCTAAAGTCACATTCTTGACTTCAGACCAAACAACAAAGAGTATTCATAATAATAACAATAATATTTAATTTCTTCAAATATATATGGTATTTTTTTTAATAAAATACTTAATCTTCTTGTTTCCTCGTAACACCGTTTTTTGTTTACTTGATTGATGATTTACTAGGAGATATATTTTACAATAAGCCAATAACTATGCCATAAGCTTGAAGAATTGAACACGAAGAAACTTCATCTCTCTTTCTCAAAGTCAATGGTCAATATGACATTCTTTCATTTTCTCCATCATTTATGGCTCATCGAGAGACATTTTTGTATAAGCAATCAGAACTTTCATCGCTACGCTATCTCATGGCTTCTTCTTCTTCTTCATCTTCTTTTCGAACGTGGAGACACCGTGTCTTTGCGAGTTTCCATGGGCCAGACGTCCGTAAAACATTTCTGAGTCATTTAAGCAAACAGTTTAACTATCATGGTATTACGATGTTCAATGATCAAGGTATTGAGAGAAGCCAAACCATCGCGCTTGAACTCACCCGAGCGATTAGGGAATCGAGGATCTCGATCGTTGTGTTCTCCAAGAACTATGCCTCATCAAGCTGGTGTTTGGATGAGTTATTGGAGATTTTGAAGTGCAAAGAAGATATAGGGCAAGTAGTGATGACTGTCTTCTATGGAGTAGATCCATCTGATGTGCGGAAACAGACGGGAGAATTCGGGAGTGTTTTCAATGAAACATGTGCTCCTAAAACAAAGGAGGATAAAACAAAATGGAGCCAAGCTTTGAACGATGTTGGCAACATAGCCGGCGAACAATTCCTAAACTGGTTTGTGCTTAATTAATACTCTCTCCGTTTTCGAATAGTTGTCGTTTTAGAGAAATTTTTTTGTTTTTAATTAGTTGTCGTTTTCAGTTTTCGATGCAAAATTTATTACTTTTTTATTTTTTATATTTATTTTTATTATACAACTTGATTTATTATTGGTTAAATTATGTTTAGGTAGATAATTAATGATATTTTTATATTGAAAAACTAACAACATTAATAGTTTCTTAATTTGTGTGCATATAGTTAAAACGACAACTATTCGAAAACAGAGGGAATAATACTTTATATTTCTTATGTTTTAAGTGGTGAAGTAAAAGAAATCTACAGTGTTTCAAGATGAATTAGAATATTTACGGTGAATAGATATAGAATTCAATGATTTTTTTAGCCCGGCCAATAGGAAAGAAACCATGATTTTTTTTTTTTGTCTTTATTCCTAAAAATTAAACCGTTTGGCAATTGGCGTTTAGATAAAATATTTGGTAAATAAATTAAATACCAGTTCCTTCTCTTGTGAGATATTGTAGAGTAAAGGAATATTTCTCAAATTTGGAGTAAAACATGAAGGAATAAATGTACTTTTAAATATTTTCTTTCTTGAAAAAAAGATACTCCGCTACACGAAGTATAACTGAATACATGGCTACACATGCCAAGTTTAAAAATGTACAACCAACTACACGAACTAAATATATTGCATGTCCACATATACCAACTATATGACGACATGTAGTCAACATCACGAACATTTTATTCCGGTACACTAATCATCAAAATCCGGCGTTAACCATCGTTGACCAGTATTGACCGGCATTGACCAACAAAAATATTCAAAAAATATATTTTTATTTATTTTAAATGTTTTTAAAAAGAATTATTCTATCTAATCGGTTATGGTGTTGTATAATAAAAAAAAACACATTCTATATTTTTAAAAACACATTCTATATTTTTAAAAATATATATATATTTTGTATGATAATAATAATTAGTTATTTTTTTTAATTTTAAAACTAAACTAAAAGTGAAATAAATAAATTTTATTACAAAAAATTGAATATATGACTCTTTAGTCTAAATTATAAAATAAGAAGTTAATGTTTTTTATTGACAATGTTAAACAAGTAATTCTCTTAATTATTTTTATTTCACTTTTATTTTAGTTTTTAAATTGAAAAACCTAACTAATTATAATAATGAATGTATTAAATATATATACAAAATATCTTTATGTTGAATATAGAATATATTAGTTTTGTTTTTAATATTAAAATAAATAAAAATAATTTTTTGAATATTTTTGTTGGTCAATACCAATGGATATTATTACATCAGTCTAGGCTACAGACTATGCGTCGGGCTACACACTCATGAGCCTCTCTAGACGCCCCGATTTTAGGGAAAGTCGATTTTTTGGTTTAAGCATTTAATATTAGTAGTAATCTGTTACCTTAAAACAATCTCCAATGCCCATCTCTATATTTTCCTCTATTTTAGAGGTGATTTTACTCCAATGTATCCCTCTAAAATAGAGTTTCCTCTAAAAGAGAAGAGAGAGACAATGTATGCCTCTATATATAGAGTAATCCAATGTCTCTCTCCTCTATTTTAGAGGAAACTTTATTTTAGAGGGATACATTGCAGCAAAATCTCCTCTAAAATAGAGAAAAATATAGAGATGTGCATTAGAGATGCTCTAAACCAGCCTGTTTAGAGCAACCACAACGTTGGTCTCTAAGAAGGTTTCTCAAGATTATAATAGTAAAAAGAAATACAAAAAAGGAGAGAGAACTAGAGATGTTTCTCTTTTAAGGTACGTTGCTAGGCATTTTAGAAACTCTCCCTCTATTTGTCTATCTCCCTCCATTTGTCTATCTGTTAGTGGTCCTTTTTTTAATATTAAAAATTAATATTTAATTTATAAGAAACTCAAAAACTTATTTCAACCGATGTGGTTGCTCTTAATACCTTGTTTTTCTTTCTTTTTTGGTTTATAAATAAATTAACACAGTTTTGATTAAGTGAAAAAAATAATTAAATTTATATAGAAAAGATGTTTAATGAAATTGTAAATCATGATTTAAGTTAGCCCCAAATAATTCTTACCAATTGTAACTTAACTATTTTAGTTCTCATGTAAACTAGATGTGAATAAAGTATAACCTCTATAAATTAATACTCGATAAATTAATACTTCGATAAATCAATACATTTTTTTGGTCCTAAATTTGGTTTTCGAGATAATTAGTATATCGATAAATTAATAACTCGATAAATTAATAAAGTATTATAGTCCTAACTGTATTAATTTACAGAGGTTTTACTATATATAACATGTTCAAATAAGTAACATTTTCAGCATTTGATATTTTATAGATCATGTTTTATCATAAAAATCAGAAAAAAATATAAAAAATAAGTAAATAGTTTACTAACGCGTAGACTCCGCTTAAGCTTTGATCAATCGATCTAGGCGCTAGGCCGCTATTGAACAGTTATCTACCGCCTAACAATATTTGGAACATTGGATATTATAGTATCTTGTTGAATCAATATTAATTTTATATTAACTTAAATTGGTAGGAAAGGAATAATGTTATCTTATCTTTATAATCAATTTTTCTCAAGAGTGAAAACAATTTGATGGAGACAATATTTCCTATTTTCTCTTGTTAGGGATAATGAAGCAAACATGATTGAGAAGATTGCAAGAGATGTTTCAGAAAAGTTAAATAATACACCATCAAGGGATTTTGATGACATGGTTGGACTAGAGGATCATATGACGCAATTGCAGTCATTGTTACATTTGGAATATGGTGGAACTATGATGGTTGGCATCTCTGGTCCTGCAGGCAGTGGTAAGACTACTATTGCTAGAGCTTTGCAAAGCTTACTCTCTGATAGGTTTCAACTTACTTGTTTTGCGGAAAGCCTTAGGGGGATCTATCATAGTGATCTTGATGAGTATGGCTCAAAATTGCGTTTACAAGAACACTTTCTTTCAAATCTTTTGAAGCAAGACGGTACGAGGATATGCCATTTAGGTGTAATACGGGAAAGGTTATGCGACCAGAAAGTGCTTGTCATTCTTGATGATGTGAATGATATAAAGCAATTAGAAGCTTTGGCTGATGAAACTACATGGTTTGGTCCTGGAAGTAGGATTATTGTGACAACCGAAAACAAAGATCTTTTGCAGCGACATGGTATCAATAATATGTACAATGTGGGGTTTCCATCTGATGAGGAAGCTCTCAAGATCTTATGTAGATATGCTTTTAAACAAAGCTATCCATATAATGGTTATAAAAAGCTCGCAAAAAGTGTAACACAGCTTTGTGGTAACCTTCCACTAGGTCTACGAGTGGTGGGTTCTTCTTTACATGGGAAAAATGAAGACGAATGGGAATACGTAATACGCAGGCTAGAAAGTATTCTTGATCGAGACATCGAGGATGTGCTAAGAGTCGGCTATGAAAGTTTAGCTGAGGATGAACAAACCCTCTTTCTCTACATTGCAATATTCTTCAACTATAAAGATGGAGATCTTATAAATGCCATGCTTGCTGACAATAACTTGGATATCAAACAAGGATTGAAAATTTTATTAAATAAATCTCTCATATATATATCAACTGAAGGGGAAATAGTTATGCACAAGTTACTTCAACAAGTAGGTAGACAAGCCATTCATAGACAAGACCCTTGGAAACGCCAAATCTTAATTGATGCTCGAGAGATCTGTGATGTCCTTGAAAATGATACGGTTAGCTTTTTATTTTTATTTTTTGGTTCCATATATTTGCTTAATTCCATTTATCTATTGTGCTAACAGTGTACTTATTCCTTGTTTGATTTAGGGTACTCGAGCTGTGTCGGGTATATCCTTTGATACATCAGGAATCAAAGAAGTGATTATTAGCGACCGAGCTCTTAGAAGAATGCGTCATCTTCGATTTCTCCGTGTTTACAAGACAAGATATGATGGAAATGACAAAGTGTACATACCTGAAGAGATGGAGTTTCCAGCTGGTCTAAGGTTACATACCCAAGAAAGACTCTCCCTCTTAAATTTTGCCCAGAAAATCTCATTGAACTCCACATGCGGGATAGCCAGCTCGAGAAGTTATGGGAAGGAACTCAGGTTAGTTATATGTGTTTTGTTTAGATTTGACGCCATACAAATAAAACATTGTTTAAAATAAGTTTCCAAATGATTTTATAATTCTTTTAAAATATTATAAAAATCCTATCATTATTAAAAATATATATACTCGAAAATTTATTAAAATATTTATTTTTCAAGATTAGCAATAATTTAACAGTTTGATCAGATAATTTTCATGTATATAATTCTGGCAATTTTCTCATGAAATGACATCATTGTAGAACAAAGATACAATCAAAAGTTGTGTTACAACCCCACAAAATATGAAAATAAAGTTTTTGAGATGATTTGTGAGTCTATCCAAAGCCTATTTATATAGAAGTTTAGATAAAATAATATTGTGAGTTTGCCTGTATGTTCTTCCGGTGACGGTAATTAATTTTTAATTCCATCGAAACTTTTGGCATAATTAAACAATAAAAAAGTTAGTAAATTTTAGATACCAATTTGTTAGGCAGGCCTCAAGGCCTGATTATCTTAATAGGATTAATGTTCTTTTTTGACATGATTATTGTCTCAATACCAACAATTAGAAACGAAAAAAAATCATATTTCTAACCCTCAAAATATGAGTAGATAACACTTTAAACCTCGAAAGAATTTCACTTAAACTATAAACCACCAAAATAATTTTACTAACACTTTAAACTTCCAAACTAGCTTTTTTGTTTGCGCCTCCATAAAAATAAAAGAACAATCAATTTCGTTTGTTAAATATAATTTTTTAATTTAATTTAAATTTAAATTAATTTTCTTATTTATTATAATTAATAAAAATCTAAAAAAAAAAAAAACTTCATCTTCTTCGTTTACTCACCATTTGACTATGAATTTTTTTGATAAATCTCTTAAACTAGAGACTAAGGGGGTAATTGATAAAGACTTTGGAAGCTTTAAAAAATTTTAAAAGTCTTAAAAGTCATTATTTTTCCAATCACACTTTAATGGCTTTATTTAATTTAAAAGTCTCTATAGCCATTTCTTTTTTTTTTACTCTTTAGTTTTAGTTTTTTTCTAAAGTCACATATTCCTAGTTTTCAAAATAAAAATAATAAAAGCTTATAGATTTTTTTAATTTCCTCTTCCCCATGAGTATAAAAACTCTCATAAAAAATTTTAAATAACTAATTTTTAAAAAATTTCATTTGATTTACAATGGAATTCTTTTTCTTGTTTATTAAGATCCATTTATCCATATTTTCGATCGTTATTTAAAATTGTAATTTCTACGGTCACATGTTTTACCAATTGGTTATAAAAAATTTTACAGTCAAAGTCCTAACAGCAAAAGTCTCTACAGCCAAAGTTTTTATAGCGAAAGTCTTTAAAGCCAAAAGTAACAGTCGTTACCAATAGGTATGACCAAAAGCTAACCGTAACCGTATTTCGGACAGTAACCAGACCGTTTCTCAACCGTAACCGTATAAAACGGTTAATAACCGTAACCGTTAACCGTAAAAATAGATTAGTTACGGTTAAAAATTATACTAACCGTAACGTATCAAAACCGTTAGTTAACCGTACGGTTAACTGCATGGTTAACCGCATAGTTAACCGTGCAGTTAAAACCTAAAATACATAATTATTTCACTAAAAAGGTGCCCTAAATGGTTCAATGCGCCCACTATTAAATTTAAACCACTCCATTCGTCCACTACTCATTTTCCACAAATCAAATCATAAATAATTTATAAGTTATTATTTCTACTCATGTAATCGTTTCTTAATTCTCATAACATCCTTTCTATAGTATTGTTTGGAATACGTATTGTCAATAAAACAATAACTCAATCATTATAATTATTACCATTGATTTAGTTATTCGTTGGTTTACTTAACTGAACAAAATAGCTAATTAACTATAAATATTAAAGTATATAATCACATATATTATATATTGTAAAATAAATATTATTTGATAATCATCATTAAAATTTTTATTCTAAAGGTTAAAAATACCTAAGTTTTTGTCTTTGATATTAACGCTATCGTAATAATTAAATAACCGTAACCGTTGTAACCGTAACCGTATTTAACCGTATATATAACGGTTAAGATTACGGTTAGAGAAATATTCTAACCGTAACCGGAGGTTAATAAACCATAACCGCAATAACCGTAACCGTGGTCATGCCTAGTACAAGAGAAACCAATGGGCCCCTAAAGCACAAGAGAAGTATAAAGTAGAAGAATATAAACCAAATAATGTAGATTCTAAGATACAAGAGAAAACAGATGGTAAACACATAGAATGGGCTGAATAAAAACTTGAAAATTTTATGGTCGGACGGTGATTAGTCGAAGATGATAAAGTTTTTTTTTACCTTTTTATTAATAGAAAAATCATAATAAATAATAAAAATCATTAAATTTAAATTAAATTAAATAAATTAATAATAAACAAACATAAATTAACTGTTCTATCAGTTTTATGGCGATGCAAACAGAAAAGCTAGTGTTAGTAAAATTATGTTGGTGGTTTATAGTGTTAGTAGAATTCGTTTAAGGTTTAATCAGTTAAACAACAAAGTATTCACTCTTCCGCGATTACACTAACTTGAGTTTACCCGACAACACTTTTTTTGGGTTTGAATATGGATTGAAAAGTGTTGCCGGGCCAATCTATTAAACTCGAGTTAGTGTAATCGCGGAAAATAAACACAATTTGAGGATTTTAAATCGTAATTGACGATAATTTTTTTAACTGGGATAAATTAAATAATTAGGATGGAATTAAAAAGTTTATAATTAGTTCATGGTGAATTGGATAGAGGCTAAACTTAATCCGAGCTGAGCTTGTATATTAAAAATGGATTGCTATAGGCAGGCCAAAGATGCTATGATTAGTTACATTCTCATTATGTTTGGAGAGATTGAACCTGACTAGATGTTTTTCTTTTTTCTTATGATTTTACGTACAGATGCTGAATAATCTTAAGAATTTGGATTTGTCATGGTCTCGACAGTTGAAGCAACTCCCAAATCTTTCAAATGCTACAAATTTGGAGAGATTGAGCCTGACTAGATGCGAGAGTTTAGTTGAACTTCCACTCTCTATTGGGAATTTACATAAACTAGAGGACTTGGAGATGTTTGGCTGCTCACGGTTGAGAAGTTTCCCAAATCTTACTACCAACATTGACACAAAGGACGAAGCAGTGCATGTGTCAACAAGGAACTTGTCTCGTCCTTTCACTCCCACGAGAGTAAGGCGTCTAAATCTAAGCTATACTAATATTGAGGAGATTCCAGATTGCATCAAAAGTTTTATGAGATTGCAATGCCTATATCTTTCTGGCTGCAAAAAACTCGCAACATTACCCGAGCTCCCAAGTTCACTCACATTGCTAATGGCTAACGGTTGTGATTCATTGGAGAGAGTAACTTGCCCTCTAAACACTCCGAATGCGAAACTCATTTTCACCAACTGCTTTAAACTTACTGGGAATCACGGAAAGCAATTATACAACAATCATTTCGTGATGGCTTTGCATGCTTACCTGGAAGAGTAATGCCTGCAGAGTTCAATCAAAGAGCAAGAGGGAATTCCTTGACCATTCAACGTGGGGATGGTAGTACGTTTTCTCCATTCTCTAGATTTAAGGTTTGCGTCACAGTTTTACCAAATCAACGGAAAAGAGGATACCGATATCTTGGTTTATGGGGTCGTATAACAGGCAAAAGCGGATCTACCTATTACAAAAACCCTTGTGTATCCCCCAGAATTCAAATGGAACATCTATGTATATTTCATTGTGATTTTCCTGAAGAAGAGATATCCCTTGGAGCGGGCAGCGATATATTGTTTGAACTTAAAAGCCGACTAAACAACTGCAAGTTTGTTGAATGTGGTGTACGAATCTTGACAACCGAATCAGGTAGAAGTTGCGATGGGAGCAATGATTCTCGAGTATAGCAAGTTTCTGAGGAGAAAGACGATGGCTTGAGCGACAAGTATTAAATTGTGATCACACCACTAGAGACTATAATCACTTAATCAGCTCTGAAACTGAGACGAAAAGGAAGAAGACAATGTCTAAGGGAGCAAACATACATGTTCTTGGATTTGGCATATTAAGATGATGAGAGACTTTGAACATATATATGTAAGTGATCGAGTTTGAATAAATCTCCAAGCAACAACTTCGAGATCCTATACTTGTTGTACATAAGAAGAAGTCCTCTCTAGGGCAACTTCTGTTTTTTACCCCTGTTTTTCCTCTGTTTTCCATAAACCAATTTTAACAATTTTACTTAGAGTTTAATTTCAGCAACAGCTTGATGTGAAGGGTTTTTGTTATTAATTAAGACTTCACAAATAGCATGTGAACTTATTTATACCAGCAAAGTTTAGAGTTTATGTGATTACAAGTAATGATGCTATTACAAACTTCAAACCTCTTCTTGAATTCGATTTAAAATCCAAAAAACACTAAATTACATACCCAAGTAATGCTATCTCAGTAGATGAAACCAAATTTCAATCTTCTGTTCCAATAATCATCGATCGTAGAGCACAGTCCGACACATTGGGCAAGTGTTTTTGCGGTATAGCCACTCAACGAGACATCCATTATGGAAGACATGTGAACAACTCATGCGAGTGGGTACTGTTTTCAAACCGGAGACTAGACTCTAGAGACAAATTGAACATGACTCTGTTTTCATCTTCAAACTCTTCAATTCCTCTGCTTTCATGCTCCCTTGTAGAACCATCCTTGATATCTTTAATGATCTCTCGTCGACATGGAAGTACCAGTAACTAAATGTGACACTCACATTCAATTCAACGCCATTGTACCCAAAACCTGAGTTGATTGCTGCCGTCGCTATAGAGTCGATCGTGGAGTAACGATTGGATGTGTTGGTGACTACAACTAGGGAGACTAAAATTGATGGGAAGTGATTTATAGGAAAGCGGAATTGACGTTACGGTTCGATGGCCGGTGGCAGGGTTTACAAGGATCTCATCCTTTATGGTATTGATGATGAGGAGGATTGAGTTTGTATATCTTTCTGATGGAGAGAGACTTCTCTCTTGGACCTGAACTTCCACTGCGAGTTTGGGAATGGGATCATTCATGTGTGACCGACGAATCTAAATCTGGCTGAATTCAGCTGAATTGTTGAATCTTGCTTAATTATAACATTTCTATATGGTCACTGCAAAAATGCTGAATCTGGCTGAATATTTTTTTGATGTTACCATTTAGACTCATAGTTTCGTTTTTGTTTTCTTTGCCACCAAAAAGTTTCCTATTATTTGTCGCTAAGATGGTATCTCACCAAAATTTTAGTTATATCTATTTTAATTTAAGTTGAAAACTTCATTATCAAATACAACCTCCACCGGTGAGATGCCTATTGGGTATCTCATAACTATATTAATAATATTTTTCTATTTTTTTAGCAAAGAAATAAAGATCAATAAAATATTTTTATATTACTTAATTTAAAATTTTTATGTTAAATTTTCATTAATATTTTATATAAAACATCAAATTACATGTTAAATATATACAATATTAGTAATCTTAATATTAATAACAAAAACTAAAAATGCAATCGATGGTAAATAATACAATCAAAGAGTTATACTTTCTTAAATAACACAATTAAGCAAAGGTACATAGAGTAAACTTAAGAAAAATAGGGAAAAAAAAAAATTAACTAGACAAGGTTTTACCAAAATGTTGACAAAAATCATCAAATTATATATTTTTAATTTTAAAAATATTATATTATTGTATGAACTAAAACAATATTAATTTAATATTTTTTTAATATCAATTAAATTAGTATTAAAATATAATTTAAAATTATACATAATGGAGCTTGATATATAGGTTATTTTATTTTATTAATTATAAAAAATAAACAAAGTATGCACTACTTTAATTAATATTCTAAAAATATGTGATAATTGATTTATCCAAAAAAGGTTGAAGCAACTATAGAATGACAAGTATTCATGTTTCGATGAGAGAAATTTCTCATTTGAGAATCGGTTCTAAGACATAATGAAATAAAGCTGATGAATGTATTGATGTATAATTATCATATTATTATGATTAGTGACCTTGTACATAAATCTAAATAATAGAGTTTGAATAAACCTGTGGGCAACAATTTCGAGATACTATACTTGTTGTACATCAGAAAAGTCCTCTCTAGGGTAACTTATGTTTCTTACCCCTGTTTTTCCTCTGTTTTCTCACTGTTTTCGTCTGATTTTTCCCTTCAGTAGTAGTATTCTGCTCTTGATATATCCTGAGAGGCGAAAAACGGCAAAGAATTCATATTGATGTTAGTCTCCAGATAAAAACAAAAAGAGAGGAGAGGGAATATTTTTTGGTGAATTCAAATTTTTACTTTAATATTCCCAGTGGGGACTCGAGAGCATGGTCATCTACTAGCCATAGATTAAAGTATTGAAAGCGTTTTATCTTCCGTTCGTAACCGATAATGTAGTTGTTATGGACTATGACATGTTTCCCCTTTGTCTCATTAACCCATGTCTCATTCTTGAAGTACAATCCTTCTGATGGGAAAGCTGATTGTGGAAGCAAGTAGACATCTACCTGCTTAATGGAAGATCACAAAAGAGTTGAGAATTCAAATAAGTGAAAATAATTTTTGAGATTGAAACTAATGTCGTAATTAAACATTTATATGTAGATTAGATGAGTTATGTCTTATGAGTAGAAAAAGTTAGAATCTCAAAGTACCAAAAAAGTTTAGTCTAACTTCCATGATCCTATTCATTCCATCGAGATGATGGCTTTTATATCGGCCTATGTATCTTGAACTGAATCATATTTTAAGACCAACTATAATTATACTTAGACCGACCGAGTTGAGTTTACAAACTAGATTCTGAAAATAACCTTGTGTGTGAAACGAAAGTTGTAATCGAACATTCATAAGTAGACAATAGGAGTTATGTGTAGATAAAGTTAGAATATCAAAGTACCAAAAAAGTTTAGTCTAACTTCCAATATGTGATCCTAATACGTTCCATGGAGATGATGACTTTTATCGGTCGATCTTGAACCGAATCACATTTTAAAACCAACAATAAATATTACTAAATCCAGCCAATTTGAGTAAACTAGTTTCTGAGACCTTGTTAAATTTCATGAACTTTTAATTCAAAACCAATTGGTAATGAATACAATGGTTCATGTGTCTTCTTTATTATTTTTGGTCTATTCTAATTTTCGATGTGGAATCTTAATGTCATTTTACCCAACGAATAGGTAAATCAAATCTTGTGAAAATTTTAGAGAAAGTAGATGTGGAATTTAAAGGAAGCAACATTACATACCTGATTAGCTGTTTTGTGAAGCGCCCAATTAAAAGCAGGTTGATCATGTGGTTTCTTTGCTTGGGTGTTATTCCAAGGTTGAGCTTGAATTTCCTCAACCCATGTCTTCATTAGAAGCTATGCGCCATCCGTGGAACGCAAGAAAATCATGCAACTACATACATAAGTCACTCCGCCTCTAGGGTAACTTATGTTTTTTAAGCCTGTTTTTCCTCTGTTTTCTTCCTATGGTCGTCTGATTTTTCCCTTCAGTAGTAGTATTTAGCTCTTCATATATCCTGAGAAGCGATACGAAATAGCAAAGAATTCGTATTGATGTTAGTCTTAAGATAAAAACAAAAGAGAAGGAATATTTTTTGGTGTATTCAAATTTTTACTTTAATATTCCCAGTGGGGATCGACTCGAGAGCATGGTCATCTACTAGCCATAGATTAAAGTCTTGAAAGCGTTTCATCTTCCGTTCGTAACCGATAATGTAGTTATTATGAACTATGACATGCTTCCCTTTTGTCTCATTAACCCATGTCTCATTCTTCAAGTACAATCCTCCTGACGGGAATGCTGATTGCGGAAGCAAGTAGACATCTACCTGCTTAATAGAAGATCACAAAAGAGTTAAGAATGAATTCGAACAAGTGAACATAACCTTTGAAACTGGAACGAAAGTCGTAATAAAAATCAAACATTTATATGTAGATTAGAGGAGTTATGAGTAGAACAAAAAAAATATCAAAAAAGTTTAGTCTAACTTACGTGATCCTATACGTTCCATCGAGATGATGGTTTATATCGGCCTATATATCTTGAACTGAATCATATTTTAAGACCAACCATAATTTTTACTTAGACCGGTCGAGTTGAGTTTACAAACTAGATTATGAAAATAACCTTTTGTATGAAACGAAAGTCGTAATCGAACATTCATAAGTAGACAATAGGAGTTATGTGTAGATAAATTTAGAATATCAAAGTACCAAAAAAAGTTTAGTCTAACTTCCAATGTGTGATCCTAATACGTTCCATCGAGATGATGACTTTTATCATTCGATCTTGAACCGAAGCACATTTTAAAAACAACCATAAATCTTACTAAATCCAGCTGATTTTGATTAAACTAGATTCTGACACCATGTTAAATTTCATGAACTTCTAATTCAAATTCAAATGGTAATGAATACAATGGTTAATGTCTTATTTATTATTTTGGGTCCATTCTAATTTTCGATGTGGAATCATCACACACTCTTTGGAGATCTTAAATCTTAATGTCATTTTACCTAACGAATGGGTAAAACAAAGCTTGTGAAAATTTTAGAGAATGCAGATGTGGAATTTGGAGGAAGTAAAAATAAATACTTGATTAGCTGTTTTGTGAAGTGCCCGATTAAAAGCAGGCTGATGATCATGTGGTTTCTTTGCTTGGGTGTCTTCATTAGAAGCTTTGCGCCATCCGTGGGCAAGAAAATCATGCAGCTACATACATAAGTCACTCCGCCTCGACTCCGTGGTGGTAGACCATGGGAGTGATTCAAAGGCTTAATCTGGCAGCACCAAAATCAAACAAAGAATAAAGATACATAAACACTCTAATTAAAATGCAAAAGATGCAGATATGTTACGTACCGCAATCATGTCATCCATGAAGTATGCGTCGTGGCTTCCCTGTAAATATTGAAACGGATCTTGTAGCCAGACCATATCAACATCATTGTACATAACATTGTAACCTAGCTCCAAATGTTCAAGAGATGTTGTGGCCTCCGAGATGTCAAATTGAAAAAACCCTATCGAATATAATAAATTATTAAAAATATCTGATTATTCGCATTTTAGTATACATATTTTTTGCATAGATTATCACATCGGTGTCAATATAATAGTTATGAACAGTCATCGACTCTTCGGAAAAAATTGAAGAGATATCAGAAGAATGGGACCTAGTACAATTAATGCATTACATACGTATGATCAATACACTTCAACCATATTATTTTATTCCACCTCTTAGAAAGAAAAATACTACTAGCATCATTGTGATACATTTATATCAAACTTCTTCCCCAATAATAATTTGATTTATTGGTTGCATCATTGTGGTAAAAGTCATAACTACCGCAAGACATAAAAGAGAGTTTCTAAGCGGCTATACGGTAAAACAGGGGAGGCAAAATCATTTCACAAAGTTATGATCTGAGTAATCTTTTAAATAACACTAGCTAGCTAATAAAACAAAATCAAAGATCTATGCAAAGTAGAAAAATAAGTATTCTAACTAAATTACAAAAGACACATACATAAAAATCCGAGTTTCGAAGATAGATTTTATGAACTTAAAGTTAAGGATATTATTATATCAAGCTAGGGACGGACGTTGGCTAAGAAAAGGTGAAAAGTCTCTCTGTACCTGGGAACCAAATTTGTGTGCGGCTTGAGGATCCAACGCTGAAGGAATGAGGACGGCATGACCAGGCCACCTTTCGTTGACTTTGTACAAAGTAGCGTAATCTTCAGCGATCACAAGAACTTTTTCTTCATGGTTCTGTCTAGAAATGCTAATCAACCAGGGTAACTCCATGATAGGACTACTCTGACCTAGGTACATATTCATGGAGTTGAGTTTTGTGATGTTAGACGTGTTGACATTGAAGAGTGTTGGAGAGGAGGTCTGGATTGCTTTACCGGTGGCTGGAGCACTATTTGCATTTGTCGTAGTTGCCATAGTGACGGCTAAGAGTTTTTGAAAATTTTTTTAGGTTTTTAGAATCGTAAGCTCTATACTATATAGAATTTTAATATTTTAACTTTATTATAATGAGATTTACAACTATTTATAGAGAGATACATGATAGATTAGGGTACACTAATGATAATTGATAAAAATATAAGTTTGACCATGTACACCTTTTTATTGAGAATGTCATTTTTTACCAAAATACTTCTACTCTCTATTTTAAGCATTTTTTGAATGATTTTACCAAAAAAATATGTAGATATACAAAAATATAGATGCTTTGTAAAAAACAATTGGTGATTTAGTTGAAAAAGTTGATTTTTGATGGATAAAATTTCATCTTATTAGAATACGTTTTTTTAGTGTTCTGCGAATATCAGAGTTTCTATTCTAAACTTTTGTACATGTTCAACGAGTTTTAGACTAGATTTCTGTTCTAACAAATTCAGAAGACCGGATTACAAATTTCTAAAACCGTAGAACATGTATTCTACGCTTTCCTTGATGTTCTAATTTTTGTTAGAAAATCGATTCTACGATTTATACTATATTCTAAAAACGTTAGAAAATGTTTTATTCTAAAATAATAGAGATTTCAATTTCTGAAATGTTTATAACTTCTAAATATAGAAAGTGAATCTTTTAAAAAGGAAACCGAAAATTTATTAAATATTTTGTTTTAAATGTTTAGATTATGATCTGAGGAAGTTTAGAATACATAGTCTAAATTTTTTAGATAAAAAAAAAAAACATAAAATCGAGTAACCATAAGTTTAAAACGATTGTGTGCCCTAATTCTTAAAGTCTTCTTCTTCACATGTTCATTTTGAGTCCACGTTGAAAGCTTTGGTAGATTTGTCTGTTATTTTGAGTCCACGTTGAAAGCTTTGACATACATATCTGATATCTCTTATACCGTTTAGATAAATCTGTTTAAAAAAAAAAGAACATAGCATTTAATCTTCCCAACAAGAAACCTTTCATTGCGCGTTTGCATTATTACACAGGAGCCCACATTCCCATTTCTTCAAAGTCACGTTGACTTTCTTTTTTCTTCTCTACTTTCGTTTGAAATTCGGTTACGTTCCAAAGAAACTTCTCATTTCACACACTCTCTCTCTCTCAGAGTAAGAACACGGCTGCCATATTTTCCTCCACAAAAGGCGTATCTCTGTGAATCTGTGATTTTGAACCACTCAAGATCATCTCTCATGGCTTCTTCTTCTTCTTCATCTCGTACCTGGAGATACCGCGTCTTCACGAGCTTCCATGGACCAGACGTCCGCAAAACATTCCTCAGCCATTTACGCAAGCAGTTTATCTACAATGGAATTACGATGTTCGATGACCAAGGGATCGAGAGAAGCCAAATCATCGCCCCAGCTCTCACACAAGGAATTAGAGAATCGAGGATTGCGATCGTCGTGCTCTCGAAGAACTATGCTTCATCAAGCTGGTGTTTAGATGAGCTATTGGAGATTTTGGATTGCAAAGAAGAATTAGGGCAGATAGTAATGACTGTCTTCTACGGAGTAGATCCTTCTGATGTGCGAAAACAAACTGGAGATTTTGGGACTGCTTTCACTCAAACTTGTGCTCGTAAAACAGAGGAGGATCGGAGAAAATGGAGCCAAGCTTTGACCTTTGTGGGCAACATAGCCGGAGAACACTTCCAAAACAGTTCCAAAACTGTGATGAACTGGATTTGATTATAGTTATAAATTTGAAATCTTTAAGTTTATCTAATGAATTGGAGTTTGATTATATTATCAATTCTTGAAGTATATTTGATCAAATTTTGCTATTATGTTTATAGTGTTTAATCCTAATAAGATGTTTGTTACTGCTTATGTTTTGGAGTGTGTTTTTATTGTTTATTTTGGTCGAATCTGTGCTCTCTTGGGAACATAAGAAATTTTCCTTTTCCTTTTGTTAGGGACAATGAAGCGAAAATGATCGAGAAGATTGCATGTGATGTTTCAGATAAACTGAATGTTACACCATCTAGGGATTTTGATGGCATGGTTGGACTTGAAGCTCATTTGAGAAAAATGGAGTCTTTGCTTGATTTAGATAATGATGGAGCTAAGATTGTTGGAATCTCTGGTACTGCAGGCATTGGTAAGAGTACCATTGCTAGAGCTTTACATAATGCACTATCTACCAGGTTTCAGCATAATTGTTTTATGGACAACCTTCATGAAAGCAATAAGATTGGTCTTGTTGACTATGGTTTGAAGTTACGCTTACAAGAACAACTTCTTTCAAAGATTTTGAACCTAGATGGCATTAAGATAGGCCATTCAGGTGTGATACAAGAAAGGCTACACGACCAAAGAGTTCTTATCATTCTTGATGATGTGGAGAGTCTAGATCAACTAGAGGCTTTGGCTAATATCATGTGGTTTGGTCCAGGAAGTAGGGTCATAGTGACCACTGAAAACAAAGAGATTTTGCAGCAACATGGTATCAGTGATATATACCATGTGGGTTTTCCATCAAGTAGAGAAGCTTTAATGATCTTTTGTCTATCTGCTTTTCGACAAATCTCTCCACCTGGTGGGTTTATGGATCTTGCGGTCGAAGTTGCAAAGCTTTGTGGTAATCTTCCATTGGCTCTACATGTTTTGGGGTCATCATTGCGGGGAAAGAACTATTCTGACTGGATAGAAGAGCTACCAAGATTACAAACTTGTCTTGATGGAAGAATTGAGAGTGTATTGAAAGTGGGCTATGAAAGTTTACATGAGAAAGACCAAGCACTATTTCTCTACATTGCGGTCTTCTTCAACTATGAACATGCTGATCATGTGACATCCATGCTGGCAAAAACTAACTTGAATGTTAGACCTGGGTTAAAAATATTACCTGGGTTAAAAATATTAGCCAATAGACATCTCATACACATAGGTCATGGCGCTAAAGGTGAAGTGGTAATGCACCGTTTGCTACAAGTAATGGCTAGACAAGTCATTTCCAAACAAGAGCCTTGGAAACGCCAGATTCTTGTAGATAACCAAGAGATTTCCTATGTTTTGGAAAATGCAGAAGTAAGCTTTCTGTTTGAAGGGATTTGCATTTTGCACTGCAATTTAAGCAGATCATCTTGCCACTAACAAGTTTTGCTTTGGCATTGTTTTTGTTAGGGTAATGGATCAATTGTGGGTATATCCTTTGACGTAGGAGAGATCAACAAATTAACATTAAGCGCTAGGGCGTTTGAAAGAATGCACAATCTTTTCTTACTAAAAGTTTATGATCGGTGGCTTACTGGAAAAAGACAACTGCACATTCCAGAGGAGATGGATTTTCTTCCTCCCCTAAGCTTACTACGTTGGGATGCATACCAGAGAAAGACTCTTCCTCGTAGATTTTGCCCAGAAAATCTCGTTGAACTACACATGCCGGATAGCCAGCTCGAGAAGCTATGGGACGGAACTCAGGTTAGTTCTTTATGTGTGTTGATATGAAAAGAGAGAGCTTATAATTGATATTCACATTGAAATATATAAAATAAGATGAAAAAGTTCTCATTATGTTCTGACTTTTACGTTCAGCCGCTTCTAAATCTCACGAAGATGAACTTCAGAGGGTCATCTTGTTTGAAGAAACTTCCAGATCTTTCAAATGCTTCAAATCTTGAGAGATTGGATCTGTATGAATGCATTGCTTTGGTAGAGCTTCCATCCTCAATTTCTAATCTTCGTAAACTAAACTACTTAGAGACGAATCTTTGCAGAAGTCTACAAGTCATTCCAACTCTCATTAACTTGGCATTTCTTAAAGAGATCAAGATGATGGGATGCTCACGATTGAGAAGTTTTCCAGATATTCCTACCAACATCATTAACCTCTCTGTAATGGAGACAACGGTTGCAGAATTTCCCGCATCACTTAGGCATTTCTCGCTTCTTAAGTCTTTCGATATAAGTGGCAGTGTAAATCTCAAGACCTTTTCAACACATCTCCCCACTGTTGTGTATCGACGTTGTATCTCCGAGACGTAACGAACGTGAACTTGGATAGAGATTGAATCGCGCACGAGAGCACTTTCCTTAAAGAGTATTTCGACCCTTCTCAAGCCTTGGGTTACACGAAATCCCTTCTAGGATAAGACAATCAAAGTTCTCTCTTGTTCTAGGCTAAGACACAAGAGAAACAAATAGAGCTTTTGTGTTTTGTTTTTGTGTTTTGCACTAAAGATTAAGACAATCTTTAGTCTCGTGAATCTCTCTTTTCTCCTCTTCTTATTACTCTTTGACACAAGAGAAACAAAGTTTATATATGGTTCAAAAGTTGTGACGTACGTTTGCAACCGTACGTTTAAATAATAACCATAAATTGAATAGTTGCAATGGTTAATTTAATAACCGTCGGTTTACACTTAAATTTATAACATTCCTCCCCCATTTAAGTGTAATCTTTGATTCACAAAATTAACAACACATAAATCAAACTCATGCATAAATGTAAATATCGTAACGATTGAATTTACATCTTAGTAATATTACACATTCCAAATGCTCGAGAATCAAGATGTCCTACGGATTGAATCCTTCAACTCATTTTGAGCACATGAAGATAATACACACACGAATTCACTCACTACTCTAAGTGTTTATCCTTGACACTATTATAAGCCATGTGTCCTTATCCTTTCATGAGTGTGTACAAAGCCAAGTCCGAGCTTCTTGAAGCGGCTACACTTCACACCCATATAGGTAGATCTTTTAATCTTGCACCTGCAAAATGCAATTTTTCAAAAGATCTATTAAGAAGAAAACTTCAACCTAACCTTTTCTTGCAGATCTAAGCACTTACTTTGGGATGATTTAAACTAGTGCTTCAATCTCTAAGTGTGGGCTTTCCGCATTGAATTCAGCCTCTAACGTTGTATTAGAGGGGAATTGGGTATCCCACCATTAGAGATTTCAAATGGACTTTAATCCCATCCCTTTAGCCGACTTGATCACCAAGTCTCTAGCTAGTCCTTTTGTCAAGTGATCCGCTAGATTTTGCTCAGACCGAATAAATCCTATAGTAATCACCCCATGAGTGATCAGCTCACGTATCCCGCTATGTCTCAAGCCTAGGTGTCGCGACTTACCGTTATACACTTGGCTATAAGCTTTAGCCAAAGTAGCTTTACTATCGCAATGGATAGAAATGGGTGACACCGGTTTCAGCCACAATGGAATCTCAGAGACTAAGTTTCTTAACCATTCCGCCTCTCTCCCTGCAGCCGCTAACGCTACAAATTCCGATTCCATAGTAGAATTTGTAATACAAGTTTGTTTCTTTGATGCCCATGAAATGGCACCTCCCCCAAGTAGGAACACCCAACCACTTGTAGAAGAATGATTTTCCTCGTTGGTGTTCCAACTTGCATCCGAATATCCTTCTAAGACCGAAGGAAATCCAAAATATGACAAACCATAATTTATGGTTCCTTTCAAGTACTTGAGCACCCGCCTTACAGCTTGCCAATGATGAGTACTAGGATTACTAGTATATCTACTCAACTTTCCTACCGCATAAGCTATATCCGGTCTAGTGCTAGTCATGGCATACATTAAGCAACCAATTACTCGTGAGTACTCGAGTTGTGATACCGCTTGTCCCGTATTAGGCATAAGCTTCACGCTCGCATCCATGGGAGTGCTCACGGGAGAACAATTTTCATAATTGAACTTTTTAAGCACTTTCTCAATGTAATGTGATTGAGTTAAAGATATTCCTTTGTTCTCACGCTTGATTCGAATTCCAAGAATCACCTCCGCCTCCCCCATGTCTTTCATGGCAAAATTTGATGATAAGAACTCCTTTGTAAGTTCTACTTGTCTAAGGTTGGTACCAAAGATCAACATGTCATCAACATATAAACAAATGATCACTCCATTACCGGAATCATCAAATTTGCTATACAAACACTTGTCCGCCTGATTTAATTTAAACCCATTTGACAAGACAGCCTCGTCAAACCTTTGATGCCACTGTTTAGGTGCTTGCTTTAGACCATATAATGACTTTACCAACTTACACACCTTATGTTCATTACCAAGCATAACAAACCCTTCGGGTTGTTTCATATACACCTCTTCCTCCAAGACGCCATTTAAGAATGCCGTCTTGACATCCATTTGGTGGATCACAAGGTTGTGAATGGATGCCAAGCCAATTAATAACCTTATAGAGGAGATCCTAACAACCGGAGCATATGTATCAAAATAATCAATGCCTTCCTTTTGTCTAAAACCTTGAACAACCAACCGAGCCTTAAATTTGTCGATCGTTCCATCGACTTTCATCTTCTTCTTGAAGATCCATTTGCATCCTAAAGGCTTGCAACCGGGTGGAAGATCCGTTAAGAACCACGTATTATTTCCCATGATGGAATCCATTTCATCATTTACGGCTTCTTTCCAAAAAATAACATCATTAGACGTCATAGCCTCACTAAAAGTTCTAGGTTCATCATCAATATGATAACAATATGAGTATTGGAAACCAATCTCATCTCTTGACCCTTCAACTAAGTAAAGTTGAAAATCGGGACCGAAAGATTTTTCGATTTTCCCTCGTTTACTCTTACGAAGCATAGGTGACTCGTTAGGAGGAACGAACATGTCGTCTCTTTCCTTTGTTCCACTTGAACTAGGAACTAAATCCTTTGGTCTAGGTATCGACGAGAAACGATTCTCATCAAATATTGCATCTCTTGACTCAATTACGGTGTGAACCGCTATAGAATCATTAGGTTCTATGACATAAAACCTATATGCCTTGGAATGCAAGGCATAACCAATGAAGATGCAATCAATACCTCTTTCTCCCAAAGTCTTAATCTTTGGTTGGGGTAATCTAACGATCGCCCTACAGCCCCAAACTCGAAGATAGTTCAAGTTTGGTTTCTTTTTATACCAAAGTTCATATGGAGTAACTTTGTTCCTTTTGTTGGGAACTCTATTTAATAAATAACAAGCCGTTAACATGGCTTCACCCCAAAATCCGTCACTTAATCCCGAGTAAGATAACATGGAATTAACCATTTCTTTTAGAACTCTATTTTTTCTCTCGGATATACCATTTTGTTGTGGCGTATACGGAGCCGTAGTCTCATGTATTATGCCCACGGACTGAAAATACGTAGGATCATAATACTCCCCACCTCTATCGGTGCGTAACTTCTTAACCAAGTCACTATGTTGTAATTCAACCTCGGTTTTATAAACCTTGAGTTTATCTAAGGCCTCATCTTTAGCATGTAATAAATACACATAACAAAAACGAGAATAATCATCTATGAACGTGATGAAATATTTCTTGTTTCCTAAAGATGGTGTAGCATGTAAGTCACATAAGTCACTATGAATAAGTTCAAGCACCTTTGAATTTCTTTCAATGCTTTTAAAAGGTTGTCTAATTATCTTAGTCAACATGCATGTTCTACACTTCTCTATATTCACGTCAAAAGTAGGAATTAATCCTTCTTTAGACATATCAATCATTCTTTTATAATGCACGTGGCCTAATCTTGCATGCCATAAAGAAGTATCATTTTTGCTAGAACATGCCATGTAAATAGAATTGACAACTTTATTAATATTAAGCATAAACATGCCATTACAAAAGTATCCAAATCCAACAAAGATACCACACTTAGATAAGACATACTTGTCTGACTCATACACTTGTTTAAATCCACACTTATTTAAAACACTACCGGAGACTAAGTTTTTCCTAATTCCGGGTACATGAATTACATCATTAAGATCAAGAGTTTTCCCGGAACTAAACTTTAACACCACTTTTCCACGACCTAGGATAGGAGCGGTTGACTCGTTGCCCATATAAAGTACGGATCCATCTTGAACCGGCTCGTACGTCTTGAACCAGCCACGATCCTTGCAAACATGTATTGTTGCACCCGAGTCAATCCACCATGCCACCTCATCATCCTGCACATAGAATGCCTCAGCTATTTTTGATACATAATACACTTTTGAGTATGAATCAAAAACAGAATTCTGACCTTGATGAGAGGATGGGCCTTGATCCTTAGACCCTTGCCCAAAACGGTTTTGTTGCATTTTATTCTTATCCTTTGCTGCCCGACAATCACGTTTGAAGTGACCCGACTTGTTACAAATCCAACAAACGCTCTTGAATCGTTTGTTAGATCCATCATTGGTGTTGTTAGTAAAGGGGCGCTTCTTCCCCTTGTTCTTTATTTTAGAACTCCCACTCTCCTCCATCATATTGATTGAAGAAGTTTCAGCCTCCTTATCTTTGGGTTTTCCACCCTCTTGCACCCTTAGAGATTCCTCTATGCGCAAATGGCTACCAAGTTGTACAAGAGACAACTCTTCCTTTTTGTGTTTTAACATGCGCCTAAAATCTTTCCACGAAGGCGGCAACTTGTCGATGATACACGACACCGAGATGGATTCATCCATCTTCATGTTGTGTTGAGCGAATTGGCCTAGGATGCGAAGTAATTCATTGTATTGCTCCATTACCGGCCTTGAATCGGACATCTTGTAATTATTAAAATCACTCACAAGGAACTTCTTACTAGAAGCATCCTCGGCCATGTACTTCGATTCCAACGCATCCCATAGTTCCTTTGCGGATTCGACATTTTGATAGACATCAAAGAGAGAATCAGACATACCGTTGAGAATGTGGCCACGACATATGTAGTCATCGTTTTCCCACTTAAGTTGCTTCCTTGTCTCCTCCACGGACTCGTTCTCACCATTCTCCGACACGGTGGGCATTGGCACACTTAGAACGTGAACCACATTGAGCGTTGTGAGGAGAAAGTGCATCTTCTTTTGCCATCTTCTAAAATCAACTCCTTCAAACTTATCCAATTTGCCAAACTTTGACGTCATCTCACGCACAGAAACATTAGCCATTGTTCACCGTAAATACTCTTTAAGATTGTTGTGTATCGACGTTGTATCTCCGAGACGTAACGAACGTGAACTTGGATAGAGATTGAATCGCGCACGAGAGCACTTTCCTTAAAGAGTATTTCGACCCTTCTCAAGCCTTGGGTTACACGAAATCCCTTCTAGGATAAGACAATCAAAGTTCTCTCTTGTTCTAGGCTAAGACACAAGAGAAACAAATAGAGCTTTTGTGTTTTGTTTTTGTGTTTTGCACTAAAGATTAAGACAATCTTTAGTCTCGTGAATCTCTCTTTTCTCCTCTTCTTATTACTCTTTGACACAAGAGAAACAAAGTTTATATATGGTTCAAAAGTTGTGACGTACGTTTGCAACCGTACGTTTAAATAATAACCATAAATTGAATAGTTGCAATGGTTAATTTAATAACCGTCGGTTTACACTTAAATTTATAACACCCACGAGTGTAACAGAGCTTCACCTAGACAATAGTGGTATTGAGAGTATTACAGATTGCATCAGAGGTCTTCATAATCTACGTGTCCTTGCTCTATCAAACTGTAAAAAACTCAAGTCATTGCCGAAGCTCCCGAGTTCACTCAAATGGCTACGGGCTAACTATTGTGAATCACTAGAGAGAGTAAGTGAACCTTTAAACACACCAAATGCAGACCTCGATTTCAGCAACTGCTTCAAATTGGGTCGACAAGCACGACGAGCGATTTTTCAACAATGGTTTGTTGATGGGCGGGCTCTCTTACCAGGAAGAAAAGTACCTGCACTGTTCGATCATCGAGCCAGAGGAAATTCGTTAACAATTCCTAATTCTGCTTCCTATAAGGTTTGCGTTGTGATTTCTACAGAGTTCGATCATCAAGCCAAAGATTCTACTATAGTTTCAAGACTATTGTGTCGTTGCAGAGTCATCGGCAACTTAGTAAACTCCACTGACGTTAAGTTTGTCCTATCCGATATCTGCAAATATAGAATGGAGCATCTGTTTATATTTCATATAACGAATCCGATGCCATTCTTTTACCCCTCTAGCAGAGAGATAGTGCTCGAATTCAGCAGCATATACCAAGATTTCGACATTATTGAATGTGGTGTCCAGATCTTGACGGATGAAACAGATGGAAACAAAAATGGGGGATCTGGAGATGAAGATGATCTCTGGTATATACATGAATTCAGCGAATCATTGGACAAAGAAGAAAAAGATAATGATAGCGTCGCTAAGTCTGAATCCTGCGGAGTGTCAGACAAAGATGATGAAGAGGGAAACAAAACTGTATCTGGAGAAGCGTCAAAAGACAAAGACGAGGATATCGCCGACGACAGTGACTCCGAATCCATATCCAAGAAGCATCCGAGGAAGAGGACGATGATAATTGCTACTACTAATCTGAAGAAATGGATTCTCTGTCTTTTACTATTTTTCTTGTTTTCGTTTGCTTTTGTTAAAGTCTCTATCTACTTTGATCTTCTCTAACATATGCCGGTAATTCCTTGCTATAATATGTTAGTAAGTATCTCAGTAAAAGTTCCCTCACTTCATATGGAGATGAACAAAACTTGTATTATGTTATTTTTGTGATAGGGTATTTTGTATAAAATGACAAATTATGTAAAAAAAAAACTTTTTTCATTGTTACATAGTGGGAAGAATGAGAATGAATGGAAAGATGTAATGAAAAGACGCTATTTGTGTACGTTTCCGTCTTGTTCAATTATGTGAACGCTGTATTCACTGACGGAAATTTGGATGGCTAAAAAAGTGATGCAGCGTCACTACACATCTTCATGGGCTGAAGCGAGAGTTTTAGTTTCGGTTTTTATGTTGGGCTTTTGGTTGTTAACGTATTTCCTTTTCTGTTCTTTACTTGACCGACATTGTCTTAGGGTTTTAGCTTAACGCACAAGTAGTATAAGTAGGGTACTTGCAGCTTTATTGTTCTTTGGTTTTTGATTAATAAAAGAGAATTGCTTTCTCAATACTCTTGTGCGAATTCATCATTCAAACAAGATCTATCGACAAGCTTCTTAAAGTTTTGCAAATCTTTAAGTTTCTTGTCTCTTACGCTTCTAGCTGCTACATTAGTTGGTATCAGAGACAGGGACGTTCTTTCACCATGCCGCCAAAGAAGATTCAGCAAACACAGCGTGACGAGCAGACCGCTGCTTTCCGTGAGGTTTTCACCGAGTTTTCTAAGGATCTAAGGCAAATTATGCAGGATTCTGTTGCAAACACTGTGAGAGCTGTGCTTCAAGCTCAGATTCAAGCGCAGCCAAGAAGACCTAATCGGAATAATCCGGTGTTTGATGAAGAATCAGATGGGGATGATGAAAATCCGTTTGCCTTGGGAAACCAGCAACATGGAAATCAGCAACAAGCGTTAGGTGATGTTCTTGGTGGAGAAAATCACCGTTGGGAGTCGGGTTTTCGACTCTTCCGGAGTTCTCGGGTAGTGTGAAACCAGAAGAGTTTCTTGATTGGTTAAGTGCGATAGAGGAGTTGTTAGATTTCAAAAGTGTCCATGTTGACAAGCGTGTTCCTCTTGTGGCAACACGTTTCAGAGGACGAGCTTCGGCGTGGTGGCAACAACTCAAAGTTCAACGAGCTAATTCTGGAAAAAGTAGTGTGGATACATGGGAAAAACTGAAGAAAGATATGCGCCGTTACTTTCTTCCTTACAATTATGCGAGGACAGTTTACACCCAGTTTCAAAATTTGCGACAAGGAACTCGAAGTGTTGATGAGTATTCCTCAGATTTTTTTTCTCTGCTTGCTCGCAACAGTTTTTCTGAGGCAGAGGAGCACTCTATTTCACGCTTCATTGGAGGTCTTAAGCAGCAGATACAAAACCAACTTTTGCTTTTTAATCCGACATCTATTTCTGAAGCACATCAAAGAGCGGTGTTGATTGAGCAAAATTTGCGTTCCTCTTCTTCATGGAATTCATCTACTCCTCGTTTCCGAGCTGTTACCAATGGAGAGACTAGTCACTCCATTAAAACGGAGCAGCCTACATCGTCTACTATTCAAGATGTCAACGGCACAGTCTCGGCTCTAAAACCTACTCGATCTTTGACATTTAAGTGCTTTAACTGTGGGGAAACAGGGCATCGTCAGCCATATTGTCCTAAACGTGTTCTGTTTGGTGAAGAAGAAGTTGTGTATGATGAAGAAATCAAAGCTCAAACACAAGAAGAAACAGAGGAACAAGTTGTAGGGGATACGGGTATTGCTTTAGTGATTCGGAGAAATTTTTTTACCCCTCACGTTACAATTCGAGGAAAAGTCTGTCGTCTCATAATTGATGCAGGTAGTTGCACAAACATTGTTTCAGAAGAAGCTTTCTCTATTGGGGCAAATTACAAGGATTTGGTTTGTTGCGATGTGATACCAATGGATGCTTGTCACATTCTTTTAGGGCGTCCATGGCAATACGACCGGCGTACAATTCACGATGGCTTTGTTAACACTTATAGTTTCAGCTATGAAGGAAATCGTATTACTCTTCTACCTTCACAAGATTCTGCTCCATCTTCTCAATCTGACACAAGCTTAATACAAGTTTCTCCATCAACGAAGTCATCACAACCTGTGTTGTTGGTTAAGGCAACACAATTCTTTGAAGAATGCGAGATAACTAAGGGCGGAATGGCTCTTATTTTAAAACCTATGTCTTCACCTTCTAACTGCGACGTGCCAGCGGAGTTCCAGGCTATTGTCACAGAATTTAGTGATGTTTTCCCAGAGGAGCTGCCTTCTGGTCTTCCTCCTTTACGGGACATTCAACATTGCATCGACCTAGCTCCAAACACTGCCTTACCGAATAGACCACATTATCGTATGTCACCACAAGAGCATGATGAGTTGCGTCGACAAGTTGAGGAGTTATTATCAAAAGGATACTTGCGAGAAAGCCTTAGTCCCTGCGCGGTACCCGCTCTTCTTATTCCTAAGAAAGATGGTATGTGGCGAATGTGTGTCGATAGCCGTGCAATTAACAAGATTACAGTTCGGTATAGGTTTCCGATACCGCGTCTTGATGATTTACTTGATCAGATTGGATCAGCCACCATTTTTTCCAAGCTAGATCTTAAAAGCGGGTACCACCAAATTCGTATTCGGCCTGGAAATGAATGGAAGACAGCCTTTAAAACTCGTGAAGGCTTATTTGAATGGCTAGTAATGCCTTTTGGTTTGTCTAATGCGCCAAGTACCTTTATGCGCGTTATGAATCAAGCTTTGAGGCCTTTTATCGGACGTTGTGTTGTAGTGTATTTCGATGATATACTGATTTTTAGCTTATCCCTTTCAGATCATCTCCAACATTTACGTGATGTGTTAACGGTTTTAAGACGTGAACAATTATTTGGAGCAAACAAGAAGTGCTCTTTGGAGTTTCTCAAGTATTGTTTCTCGGCTATGTAGTGTCCCAACAAGGTCTTTCTGTTGATCCAGCTAAAGTTGAAGCAATTAGTTCTTGGGCAACTCCACGAACGGTAACCGACGTTAGAAGCTTTCATGGTCTCGCATCATTCTATCGTCGTTTTATTCACCATTTTAGTAGCATTATGGCACCTATAACTGATTGCATCAAGTTGACACCATTTGTATGGACCAAAGCTGCGGAAGAAGCTTTTCAAGTGATTAAGACAAAGCTTACAACAGCTCCAGTTTTAACACTCCCGAACTTTGACCTTGCGTTTGAACTTCATTGTGATGCTTCTAAAACAGGGATTGGTGCGGTTCTAAGTCAAGAAGGTAAACCGGTTGCGTTTTTTAGTGAGAAAATTGGCGGGGTTGCATGAGAGATATAGCACTTACGATGTTGAGTTATACGCGGTGGTGCAAGCAATCAAACATTGGAGACATTATCTTTTTCACCGAGAGTATGATGCTCTTAAGCTTATGAGTTCTCAAGATAAGGTATCCTCACGACATGCTGCTTGGTTTTCTTGTCTTCAACAGTTCACTTTTGTTATCAAACATAAAGCGGGAACACTTAATAGAGTCGCTGACGCTCTCAGCCGTCGTCATGCCTTAGTAGCTTCAATGCATGTTTCGGTTGTTGGATTTTCAGTTCTTCCCGATCTATACCCAGTGGATCCTTTTTTTGGAAAGATATGGACTGATGTTCAACGTGGAGACAATGATGACTACATTATTGTTGACGGATTTTTATTCAAGGGTTGTAGACTTTGCATTCCCGATTGTAGTCTACGCTTACAAGTGATACGAGAGCTCCATTGCGAGGGACATGTTGGCAGAGATCGAACACTTCAGTTAGTAACCGCATCATATTTTTGGCCGACTTTACGACGTGATGTCGAACGTTTTGTTGTACGATGCAGGATTTGTCAGAAACAATGGCTAGAAAGCCACTTTCTAGGAAAATAAAAGCTAGAATGCCACTGTCTTATTTGTAATTTAATTTACTTTTTTTTTTTAAATCAAAAGTGATGGAAATGTCCAAAAAACCTTTTAGAAAATCGGAAACTACCGATCCAACCTAAACAATCCGACCCAAGTCCAATAAAATGGATTACCCAATCCTGACCCACTAACCTAATTGTAAAAGAAAAACTTAGAAAAAAAAAATCTCGAAACTGATCTTTTCGTAGCATATGTCGGAGAAATCAAAATCGAATCGGTGATGATGAAGATGAACCGGACTGTATCATCGAACTTGGAAACAGAGAGTTACAACAAATCACCACTCTCCTCTTCAATTTTATTCTCCGTCATCAGTGGCCAGAGATTTATCGGAGAGCCGTTACATATTTTTTAGGGATCTCCGTTCAAAATCGAGAATCCCATGCCTTTGACATCAAGCGCTCTGCTTCTCTCTTGTTGCCATGTCTAATTTCAGCACGAAAAGCAGCTAGCCATAGCCCATAGCCAGAGTGGGAACTACACGAGCTTTGTTGAGCCCATTCACTTTCTCTTCAAGATCAGCGAGCGAGAGCCACAATGTTGTGCACTCGGGATAGTGCGTCAAACCAGATGTATAAGCGTTCTTGGCCTGTTCCAATTGCCTAAACATTCCCCAAGCTGCCCAAGCATCAACCAAAGCTTGAAGAATACTGGGAATTTCTTCACTCTTTCTTCAAGCAATCTCCTCTCCACCTCCTTGTTCTCACACTCGAGCTTAAAAGCAGCAAGCCAGATTTCCAAGATTGGTGCTGATTTGGCTATCAAAGAAGTTGGAGATGGCAATCTCAATTACGTTTTCATTGTTGTTGGATCGTCTGGTTTTCTTGTCATCAAACATGTTTGCTTTACTCTGTCATTGCTTTGATCTAGAGGATAAAATGAACAAGTTTTGATTTCTTGACTTCCAAAATAAAATGAATAGGTTTTCAGTTTTCAAGAAATTAGATTGGTGATTATCTATGTCTTTTGTCTTTATTTATTTATACAGACACTTCCATATATTTGATGTATCCGGGAATCTTGGCTAATGACGAAAGAAAGAGCTTACTTTGAAGCAAAAACTTTGAGAAAACATGGAAATTTATCTACTTAGGAGCTATAAGGAACATAAGATTAAAGAGTTGCAGGAGCTATAGTCTTTTGCTCTACTCTGCTATTGCTTTGGTCTAGAGGATAAAATGAACAAACTTTGATTTCTTGACTTCCAGAGTTGCAGCAGAGACTGAAAGACTGAGATTTGCTTGATTGTAAATAAGAAAATCATATTGTGAAAGTGAGGTTTTATGTACAACTAGATCACTTAGGTACAACTGAGACAATTTTTGGTATAACTCGAACTACTCAGTGCAACTGCATTATTTGATTATTCGAATAGTTTCTTGTTTTTGGTGCAACTGGTAAATTTAAATATAACTACATGTAATAAAATTAGACCTTTTGTTTATGTATGGTAAAGTAGATCTTTTGTTTATATACTTTGATGATATTTTGGTACAACTGCAATTATTAGGTACAACTGAGATCTAATTATTCGGTCCAACTGGGTAAACTTTTTCTTTGGTAGGCAAACTGGGTAAACTGAGAAAGAAGAAAAGTAGAAAATAAATAAAAATATATTAAATGTTTCAATATAAAATGTTTTAAAATCATCCCACGTGTTGTAAAATGCACAATTGTAGGTTCGGCTAAAGTGCACAGTTGTGAATCCGGGTAAAATGCATTTTTGGATTTGGCAGCTGGATATAGTCATAGTTGTCCAGTTGTACTCTTATACTCATAGTTGAACTTTGGCGATTTTTTCGTATTTCCAGTTGAACTATAATATAAATTATTAATTAGTAGTTGGACATATGATTTTTCACTATTAATTAGCATATACGAAGTTTTCATCTTACTAATGTTTTTTTTTTAACATGACCCACGTAAGCATGATTTTTGGCGGCGGGATATTAATTTAAAATCATCACACGTGTGGTAAAGTGGGCCAAAGTCTGCAGGATATTAATAAAAAATTGTTTATTTTAAACATAGTTGTACCTACTTGTACAGTTGTACTATCATATTCATAGTTGGACTTTGGCGATTTATGTGTATTTCCAGTTGAACTTTAAGGAAAATTAGTAATTTATAGTTGGACACATGATGTTACACTATTAATTATCATTTATGAGGTTTTCATAATACAATGTTCAGGAAAACTTGGTTGTTACCTCTTTTGCTTCATATGAGGTGATCATGTACTAAGTCTTCCTTATACTATAAGAAGTGTTTTATGTGAAAAAACAAAATTTGTTACAAAGTTTATGAATTCTGGTTGTATTGATTTTAAATACTCTATTTATATTTGAATATGTTTTTGGGAAATTTTTTTTAGACATTTTAATTTACAACTTAATCATTTAATAAAAATACAAATTTGTTGTACCTAGTTGAACTAGTTGAATTAATAGTATGTATTAAAAAATGATAAATTCGAATTTTATTTATTTAAAATTGTTTTTTTTTTATAGTTCAAGATGTTTTTGAAATCTTTATTTTCTAATTTATCGTTTTTCATAATTGTTAAATACAAATACATATACATTTATGGTCGTAGTTGTACCCAGTCGAACCTAGTTGTACGAAAACGACAAATACATATATACTCTGTTAAATCCGAACAGTGCTCTTACGTTTTCTTCATTTGTCCAGCTTCTCTGCATCAACAACATTCCTACAATCAAAGACAAACGCTGGTTTCTGCATATTTTCAATGATCCTCTCGTAATCAAGCGTCTTAAACTCGTCTCACTCGGTTAACAAGCAGATTCCATGGGCGTCTTTAGTGGCAGCATAATTGACAATCCAAACACAGTGATGGTCCATCTTGAGAACAAATCTTTGACCTGCACAAGGAAACATGGGTCGAGTATAAAGCTTTCTTTCTCTATCACTAGAAAGTGGTCACCATACAACGGGAATTTTCACTACTAAACACAACAAAGTAGCAAATCAGATTTTGCCTTACAGACATTACAATGATGGTAACGAGGCAATTACAAGCAATGGATTACAGATTGAATTCATTAAAAGACTAAAGTATGAATTTTGAGATAGAATTTGCCATAAGAACTCATGATTACGGAATTGATAGTTCTCGTTCCCAACAATAAGCGAATCAACAAGAGATCTTAGATCTAAGCAAATCAACAAGATTTCATAAATTTATAAACGCATTATGAAACTCTTGCTCTTCGAAGAGAAATCAAATCAAACGAGAAGAAGGACAAAGGATGAAGAAGACTATACAATGATCAGAAACTTCGAATCGTTTATACAGGACCTCCGATGACTAAGAGAGCGTTGTCGCCGTCGTCTTCGTCAGAGCGGTGGTGGTTGTTGTTTATATCCATGGCGGAAAATTGAGGAACTAAGAAAAAATTTCTCAGTTTCATCAATGGCGGAGGAGAAAGGAGAACAAACCGATAACAAGGACGAGATACCGGAGACGACGGCCGGTGAGATCGGCGGAGCGAGCTTCGATTTGGGAGGAGAGAATCAAAGGTGTGGATACGAGAATGTTTTGTTTTTTTGTTTTTATTTTCGTTTTAGTTTTTAAGAAAATAATTAAATAAAAAATATTCGTTAAGGACAAAATAGGAATAACACATAGTAAGTGGCATTCAGATCATAAAATGGCAGGCCGGATTTATTTTTTCGGTTTAGTGGCAAACTAGGCTGTGTCTCGATTTGTCAAGCTTCCAAGGGCCACGCCTCCAACGCAGGATTGTATCTACAACTACCAATTCCTTCTCAACCATGGACCGACATAAGTATGGATTTTGTTTTGGGACTCCCTCGCACTAAACGTGGACATGACTCTATCTTTGTTGTGGTAGATCGATTTTCAAAGATGGTTCATTTTATACCTTGTAAGAAAACAACGGATGCAGTCCAAGTAGCGACATTGTTCTTCCGCGAAATCTATAAGCTACATGGCCTTCCTCTTTCAATTGTCTCGGATAGGGACTCTAGATTTTTGAGCCACTTTTGGCGTTCGTTGTGGCGTTTACTTTGGACTAGTCTCGACATGAGTTCTGCTTACCATCCACAAACTGATGGCCAAACGGAGGTCACTAATCGAGCTTTGGGTGATATATTGAGGTGTTTAGTCGGAGGTAACATTCGCTCTTGGGATTCTGTTTTGTGTCAGGCTGAATTTGCACAAAATCATGCAGTTAATCGAAGCACAGGTTATAGTCCTTTTCACGTGGTATATGGTTTTGTTCCCCGAGGTCCAATTGATCTAAGCATAGCACCAGATCGAACAAGATCTCATGGAAGGGCTTGTGACATGATTGATGATTTTGCAAACATTCATCAGAAAGTTAAAGCCAATTTGGAAGATGCTTCTTCTAAATACAAAGCTGCTGCCGATTCACACAGACGTGATGTTCAGTATGCTGTTGGTGATAAGGTTTGGGCTGTCCTCACCAAAGATCGTTTTCCGTCAAACTCTTATAACAACCTGAAAGCAAGAAAGGTGGGACCATTGGAGGCAGGGCCGGCTCAATTAATTTGAGTCCCGGTACAAATCTTAAAAATTAGCCCTTTTTCATATCAAAAAAAAAAAAAATTGGGCCTTTTTCATGTTAAAAATACTTAAAAATTAACCACTTTCATACTAAATAAAATATTTAGGCTTTTTTTATAATAAAGATATCTTAAAGTTTTAAAAATTACATTTTTTTCTATACGGAAAAAAAAAATTGGGCCCTTAAATTTACCCAAAAAAATTGGACCCGGAACAATTGCTCCACTTGCACACCCCAAACGCCGGCACTGATTGGAGGTGCTGGAGAAGATAAACAACAATGCTTACAGACTTCGTCTTCGTCCACACATGAACACTTCTGACGTTTTCAACGTTAAACACTTAGTTCCTTATGTGGCCAATGACGAAGATGAAAATTCGGGGTCGAATTTTTCTTTACCTGGGGCAACCTGATGCAGCGTCACTACACATCTTCATGGGCTGAAGCGAGATTTTTAGTTTTGGTTTTTATGTTGGGCTTTTGGTTGTTAACGTATTTCCTTTTCTGTTCTTTACTTGACCGACATTGTCTTAGGGTTTTAGCTTAACGCACAAGTAGTATAAGTAGGGGACTTGCAGCTTTATTGTTCTTTGGTTTTTGATTAATAAAAGAGAATTGCTTTCTCAAAACTCTTGTGCGAATTCATCATTCAAACAAGATCTATCGACAAGCTTCTTAAAGTTTTGCAAATCTTTAAGCTTCTTGTCTCTTACGCTTCTAGCTGCTACATTAAAAAGAGATTTGAAGATCATAGTCGTAATACCTCTCATAAAAAATTTTGATTCTTAAAAAATCTCATGTTAGTTAGGATATTTGTATTGAACAACATACCGTACATAAAAGTTATTAACGAAATAGTGCTGATGAATGCATTGATGTATAAATATCATATTAATTATGATGAGTGACCTTGAACATAAATCTGAGTAATCGAGTTTGAATAAATCTCTGGGCAACACTTTCGAGATACTATACTTGTTGTACATAAGAAGAAGTCCTCTCTAGGTAACTTATGTTTCTTACCCCTGTTTTTCCTCTGTTTTTTCACTGTTTTCGTCTGATTTTTCCCTTCGGTAGATGTATTCTGCTCTTGATATATCCTGAGAGGCCAAAAACGGCAAAGAATTCATATTGATGTTAGTATCAAAAAGAGAGGAGATAGAATATTTTTGGTGCTTTCAAATTTTTACTTTAATATTCCATAGATTAAAGTCTTGAAAGCGTTTCATCTTCCGTTCATAACCGATAATGTAGTTATTGTGAACTATGACATGCTTCCCCTTTGTCTCGTTAACCCATGTATCATTCTTGAAGTACAATCCTCCTGATGGGAAAGCTGATTGCGGAAGCAAGTAGACATCTACTTGCTTAATAGAAGATCACAAATAGTTGAGAATGAATTCGAACAAGTGAAGATAACCTTTCAAACTGAAACGAAAGTCGTAATCAAAATCAAACATTTATATGTAGATTATAGGAGTTATGAGTAGAATTAAAAAAGTACCAAAAAAGTTTAGTCTAAATTCTGTGATCCTATACATTCCATCGAGATGATGGATTTTGTATCGGCCTATATATCTTGAACTGAATCATATTTTAAGAACCAACCATCATTTTTACTTAGACCAGCCGAGTTGAGTTTACAAACTAGATCCTGAAAACAACCTTGTTTGTGAAATGAAAGTCGTAATCGAACATTCATACTAGATATGAGGAGTTATGAGTAGATAAAGTTAGAATATCAAATTACCAAAAAAGTTTATTCTAACTTCCAATGTATGATGCTAATACTTTCCATCAAGAAGATGACTTTTGTTGGTTAATCTTGGACCGAATCACTTTTTAAAACCAACAATAAGCCTTACTTAATCCAGCAGATTTGAATAAACTTGATTTTGACACCGTGTTAAATTTCATGAACTTCTAATTCAAGACTAAAATTGGTAATGAATAAATTGGTTCTGTATTTTATTTATTATTTTGGGTCCTTTCTAATTTTCGATGTGGAATCAGAAAACACTCTATTGAGGATCTTAAATCTTAATATAATTTTACCCTACGATTAGGTAAAACAAAGCTTGTGAAAATTTTAGAGAAAGCAGATGTGGAATTTGGAGGAAGCATTATTTATTTATTTTTTTTTTTTGGAGGAAGCAACATTACATACCTGATTAGCTGTTTTGTGAAGTGCCCGATTAAAAGCAGCGGATCATGTGGTTTCTTTGCTTGGGTGTTATTCCAAGGTTAAGCTTGAATTTCCTCAACCCATGTCTTCATTAAAAGCCTCGCGCCATCCGTGGAACTCAAGAAAATTATGCAGTGATATAGGAAACGAGGCATTGATATATCATAACGACACGTGGCTGTAGATGAGTGGAAACAATAGCTGTGAGACGTGGCAAGAGATGAGTGGTTGATGGCATTGTTAGAGGAAGAATCGAGAAGCAGAGATATATAGCAAATGATCTTCATTTGCAGGAAAATAACCAGAAATTTGTGTAATCTTCTTCTTCTTCTTCAATTCTCTCTGTAAACTCTTTAAGGTTTTGATATTTCATTGTTGCTAGAGCTTTTTCTACTTCTAAGCTCTACCACATGAGATTTGAATTCTCGTTTTGTGAACGACGATTCAGTTTGGTGTTTGTGATTTGGATTCAATTGAGAAATTGTAGTTTATCTACATCATGCAGCTACATACATAAGTCACTCCGCTTCGACTCCAAGGTGGTAGACCATGGGAGTGATTCAAAGGCTTAATCTGGCAGCACCAAAATCAAACAAAGAATAAAGATACATAAACAACCTAATTAAAATGCAAAAGATTCAGATATGTTACGTACCGCAATCATGTCATCCATGAAGTATGCGTCGTGGCTTCCTTGTAAATAGTGAAACGGATCTTGTAGCCAGACCATATCAACATTATTGTACATAACATTGCAAATGATGTTTCAGTTAAACTAAATACCGCACTGTGTAGGGATTTTGATGGTATGGTTGGACTGGACAATCATTTGGGAAATGGAGTTAAGATTGTTGGAATCTATTGTCCTGCAGGCATTGGTAAAAGTACCATTGCCAGAGCTTTACATAGTCGACTCTCTAACAGGTTTCATCTTACTTGTTTTGTGGACAATCTTAGGGAAAGCCATAAGATTGGTCTTGATGAGTATAGTTCGAAGTTGCGCTTACAAAAGCAATTTCTTGCTCATATTTTAAACCAAGATGGTACCAGGGTTATGCAAAGATATTTGTTATGTTCTAGAAGAGGCAAAAGTAAGTATTCTTAATTTAAGGGATTTTTCATTACTTACCATGTTATGTTAAGCATATCATCTGTAGCCACTAACAAGTTAAATTTTGGAATATCTGTCATGTTAATGGATCAGCTTTAGGTTTATCATTGGACGTAGAAGAGATCGACGAATTGAAGATAAACAAGAGGTCTTTAAAAATATTTTATAATCTTCTAATTCTAAATATCAACGATGGGAGACGTTGCGGGGAAAGACAATTGCACGTACCAAAGAAGATTGAGTTTCCACCTAGCCTAAGGTTAGTACATTGGGATGCATACCCGCGAAAATTATTTAGATTTTGCCCAAAAAATCTCGTCACACTCAACATGGAGTATAGCGAGCTCGAGAAGCTATGGGAAGGAACTCAGGTTAGTTACTTGTGTGTGTTGATGGGAAAGGAGATATTTGATATTATTAATTTTGAAATGAGATGAAAAAAGTAATTTCTCATTATGTTTTGGTTTTCACATTCAGCCACTTGCCAATCTCAAGGAGATAAATTTGAGTGGGTCATCTCGTTTGAAGGAACTTCTAGATCTTTCAAATGCTACAAATCTGGAGAGATTTAATGTGACCGAGTGCAATGCTTAGGTAGAGATTCCATCCTCAGCTGCGAATCTTCATAAACTAGTTGACTTAGTGATAGATTGCTGCGAAAGTCTAGAAGTCATTCCTACTCTAATATTTTTTTTTTCTTTTTGAAAATAATGTTAAATTATATTCAAAGAAAAATAACGTTTGTACAACGAGTGCAACGAAATTTTGAATGTTTGAGCTGAATATAAAATTTAAAACTTAATTTCAAGTGTCAAACCAAGCTTGTAATCCTTTGTCATAGTGTCTATCTCCAATGACCCGGATTGCCGAGAATCTGTTTCGTATTTGTTTGTCAATCCAAACGATGAGTCTAGCTGCTGAAGTCGGAGTTTCGCCATGGCGCCTCCTGTTTCTCTCCCGCCATATAGCTGAAACCACTGTTTGAAATGCATACCTAGCAGTGAAGCTTTCTGTCCGGTTTTGCCATTTACCGCAGATTAAGGTGAGTAGTGTTTGCCAATCCATCGAGTATCTTGCTTTGAAGATGTTTTTGCCATAGCTGCCCAAACTTCAGAGCAAAAACCACAGGAGAAGAACAGATGGTCCCGAGTTTTGATCGCATTGTTACAGAGAACACATGTCCCGAGTTTCACTGTAACATACGATCTCCCGTAGTGAATCTATTGTGTACCGCTAACCAAACGCAGAAGGAGAACTTGGGGGTTGCATGAGTAAACCAGACCCCATTGTGCCAGGAAACCGTAGTTGTTGTGGTACGAATATGATTCCAAGTATCTCTTGTGGAGAAGCTTAGCTTGTAGACGTCACGTTTTCCCCTCCACAATACCACATCTGTTTCTGAGTTACGGGTTTGTCTTTTTGAGTCAAGGGCCTCCTCCATCAAATTCATGACCTCTCTTCTATGCCGTCTCCGGCGTCTACCATCCCATGCCTCTGCTACTGACATGTGCCTGCTTATTCCCATATCAACAGAACCTCTGTTTCCAAGCACATCCATCATTCTGCCCATGCTTGATCAGTCATCAAACCAAAAAGACGTATTATGGCCGTTCCTTACCTCCACCTTACAAAACGACTTAGCTAATGTCCTGAATTTGATTAACTTTCTCCACCTCCACGACCCAAGACTAGTGGTTTCTTTTATCGACCAAAAATTGTCCCGTTTGAGTAAATACGTCTTCACTCATTTAACCCACAACGAGTCCGTATGTGAGACGATTCGCTAGATTAGTTTTAAACAGCACACATCGTTCACCTCCTTGAGAGACCTTAATCCCAAACCACCTTCATTCTTCGGTTTGCAGACTACATCCCATGAAATCTTTGCTTTGTGCGGCTTCAAATCTGTACCAGACCAGAGGAAAGCATAACATAGTCTATCAATCTCACGTATACAATCTCTCGGTAATCTGAACGCGACTAACCAAAATTTGCAAATGCTCCATAAGACTGAACATATCAAATTAAAACGGCCTGCAAAAGAGAGAAATCGAGAGGTCCACGATGCTATTTTTTTCTTGAGCTGCTCGATTAATGGGAGGTAGTCTGTTGAGGAGAAACGTTTTGTAACCAGATGTAGACCAAGATAGAAAGATTCGCAATGGTAGGATGCTCACAATTGAGATCTTTTCTAGAATTCCCTACCAACATCATGCAGCTCTGTATAATAAAGACAACGGTAGAAGAGTTTCCGGCATCACTTAGACACCGCTCTTGTCTTGAGTATGTTAATATAAAAGGTAGTAGAAATCTCAAGACCTTAACACATATCTCCACGAGTGTGACTGAGTTATACCTAGAATGTAGTGATATTGCGCAGATTACAGACTACATCAAAGGAATTCATATTCTAACAAACCTATTTCTACAAGCTTGTAGACAACTTGCGTCTCTGCCAGAGCTCCCTGTTTCGCTTGAACTGTTAAGCGTAGAAGATTGTGAATCACTGGAGCGTGTAAGTGACTCTTTTAAACACTCCAAAAGCATAGCTATATTTCACCAACTGCTTCAAACTGGGTCGAGAAGCACGATGAGCGATTATCCAACAATCGTTTGTTAGCGGGTGGGCTCTAAATGTACCTAAAGAGTTCGATTACCGAGCCAGAGGAAATTCCTTAACAAATCATCATTATGGTTTCAACAAACTTAAGGTTAGCATCTTGATTTCACCTAACCCATATCAAGCGAGAGACTTTATGCATGCAGAGACAACACTATTATGTCGTTGCATAGTTAACAACAACTTGGTAGACTGCATTGATATGAAGATCTCCATATCCCGTGTCTTCAAGTTTCGAATGGAACATGTATTTATATTTCACTTTAGCTTGCCATTTATCGACCCCTTTAAAGTGAGAAGGAAGATAGTACACGAATTCAGCAGTAGTTTCAATGCGTTCGACATTATTGAATGTGGTGTCCAGATCTTGATGGATGAAACAGATGGAAGTAACAATTTGGAATCTATGGTATTCAACGAAGCATCAGAAAGTGAAGAAGAAGATATTGCCAATGACGGTGACTACGTATCCGTATCAAGGAAGCATCCGAGGACGATGATATTCACAAATCTCAAGTGGGGAATGCAAAGACAACACTTATAAGAAAAACAAGTATAGATCTCTCCCTATCTTGTTTTTTCATGTGGTGTGGCTCGTTGTGGTTGGTTCTCCGTTCGTTCAGATCTGTATTGAGTTGGTGTTTGTGGGCACGGATCCGCGTTTTCCCCTATCTTTGGGTTTGGTCCTCGTAATTTAGTTGTTTGTCTATTATTCTCCATTTGTTGTTGGGCCTAGGCTTTATGTTTATATTATCTAAAAAAACCCAAAAAGTTATAAAAATAAAAACTCTTCGACAAAAAAAAGAAAATAATACCATGATTGTAAAAATGACATATATTTTAAGAATTTATATAATGATATAGCAAAAAAAAACTATATATTGTATATTTATTTTCATCTCCTTGGAGAATGTTTTTAATATAAAATATTCAACAAATTTAAATTTAATAGCATAATTTTTTTTCTTCTGGAAAACAAAAAACAAAGGATTATTTTGGTAATGAAATCCTAAAGCATACCACTATTCTATACGATATCGTTTTAGGTGTACCCTTTTTTAGGTTAACTGAGTTATATATATAAGGTTCACGAACGCTAGATTATTTTGTTGTCATTACGCCGCTCATAGAAACTGTTTACGAAAGATTTGCTTATATTATATGAGAATCTATGGGAAGAAGAAAAAAATATGAGAATCTATGTGAGACAAAGGATCACATCAAATAAGAGATACTCGGATTTCATGAGCATTCATCAAAGGTATGTTCCAGTAAAAAGAAGAATTAGAACTTGTTGATTTTTATTTTAATCTTTTAAATTTGAATTTCACTAAATTTTATTTTTTTGATGTTATCAATTGAGTTCTTCAGATTCCACTCATGTTATACTAAAATTTAGGTTTTATATATATATATATATATATATATTATTTTTTGTTTTTGATTAGATCCATATGGATTTTAGATTTGAAAAACTAAGAAAAAAAGACGTAATCAGATTTGACATAAACTGAATGTTGAATTCAAGTTATTAAGGAATTGAGATATGGCTAATGAAATCACAAATCTGTTCAAACTCCATCTATATCCATGTGGACCATGTCTCTCTAGATTTCAAGGTAGTGGGAATAAGAGAGAAAAAAATCCATGTTAAAGATAGCAAATAAGAGAAATAGATCTTTCAACTTTAATAAGCTCTAAGGTTTCAAAGATTTATTGGCTTAAGATATGAAATATATCTTTTTGTTAATTTTCATCTCATTCACTTAAAACTGGACTTAAATTTTGGATCCCAGCACACCATCTCAGAAGTATTTTATGTTGTGTTTGTCTTTCTTGTTTGCTTTCTTCCTCTTACGTTTTCAATAAAGAAAGAAAAATAGACTAAGATATTTAGTCAAATGGTTTGCTGGTGTCATTTTTGTGTCACTATCTGGGCTCAAACCCATCATAATACATATATTAAGGGTTTAAAATTTTGGTCCTAACAACACCTCCCATATGTTTTGCTTTTCTCTAATCTTTTGTATATTGTCATAAACACACCTAATTCATGTTAATCTCTTTTTCGTTGATCTCTTCCCTCATACGTTGAAGAACAACAAGTCCCTCTCGCATTAGTCTTTGAGTGAAAGAGTTGTTTCTCCCCTCTCCTAATCTCCTATCATCATCATCATGTGGTGCAAGAGAAAACTTTATGTGGACACAACCATCATATCCCTAAATCCAGAAGCTCTAATAACATCCACAAAAAAAAATATAAACCTATAATATATATATATATATGCCAACATCACGTTAGAATTAAGTTCATTACCAAACCAACAAAGAGAAACCCAAATCGTTTTCTTGCCACGACCACCTCCATCGTTATCTTTCTGTCAAAGGGATTTCATTTTTATTGACATTTTTAGGAGCCTAGGTGCACACAGACACAATGGGCTCCTAAAAAGATGATTAATGAAAATCAAAAACAGAAAAGAAAACAAACACAAAAAATAAAACAGGCCACATCCCAACAAAGGGGAAACAAAACCAACAGTAGAAAAAGCCCATGAGACACACCCAGGCCACGAGGCCCACAAAGCCCACAAACCACTTTCGAAGCCGAAACTACGTCAAACAAGCAGCAGCATCCGGTGATCTTTTTTTTGAATCTACTCTTTACTATTCTTTACTATTCTTTCGTTCGAGTTGAAATTCATGGTTGGTGCATCTATTAACCCATCAAACTTGTTTTAAAAAACTGACAAGCCAATCCCCTCGCCAAGGCCAGCCCTTAACATAGTTCGCCGAAACATTGCCTTTGACCCCCACCCCCAAAGGCCAGCCCTTAACATATTTTTCGTATTGTTCATGGCCCAACTTATTTCAGAACCAGTCGTGTCCCTCAGTCACCCCTTTGGCTAAATTATTATATATATATAAACAAAAGTTAGAAATTTGTTTTGAAGTTATTAGAATCACTAGACTTTCATTCTACCAAAAAAAAGAATCACTGGACTTTCCACCAGTTTTCTACATCATGAGTGCATCTCTTCCCCTAGATTCTATGTTGCTATTAATAGTAAGCTGACATTCAGTTGGCCCGTCGATGAGGATGAGCTATCTCACTTCGAGCTAACTCTTTGTTTTGGCTCTTATGCTATTTTCTTTTCGTTTGTTTCTCTTTGTTGAATCACATTATTGGCATTTGATTTACTATTCTGAGCTTGTGGCATAGAATTTGTTGACACACTTAATCGTACGTTTTACAAAGGCTTAGACTTAATTTTTCTTACCATTGGTGTTGACCTACATTTCTAGTTCACGGTTATTAACACACTTGTTTTAGTTATCCTTTTATTTACTAGGCTGGATTATTTAGTTTAGAGGTG
>NW_003302555.1:32485003-32560971 GCF_000004255.2 Arabidopsis lyrata subsp. lyrata
TGTGTTGATTGTGTTGAAAAGATCAAGTATCAACAAAAGTGTACACATACCAAATCCTAACACAAGACGATGATACACACCTCTGAACTTAATAATTTAGCCTAGTAAAAAACAGGATAACTAAAACAAGTGTATTAATTACCGTGAACTTTAAATGTAGGTCAACAAAAATGGTAAAAACAATTAAGTCTAACTCTTTGTAAAATGAACGAGTAAATTAGTTGTGTCAATAAAGTCGAAGCCACAAAGCTCAAATTAGTTAATCAAGTGCCAATAATGTGATTCAACAAATAACGAGAAATAAACGAAAAGAAACTAGCATAAGAGCCAAAACAAAGAGTACATGAACCATCACAGGTTTTTCTAGCAACTGCATATAGAAAGGACACTCGAAGTGAGATAGCACATCCTCATTGACGGGCCAACTGAATGCAAGCTTACCATTAACAACAACATAGAATCTAGGGGAAGAGATGCACTCATGATGCAGAAAAGTGGTGAAAAGTCCAGTGATTCTAACAACTTCAAAACAAAATCCAAGCACATCGTGTCAAACACTTCCTTAATATCCACTTCCTAAAATTTTGGAAAAGCTCATGAAAGGGATCATTAAGGCTACGGATTGGGATTAGAACACGCTCTTGCTTTTGAGATATGGCTTTCAAATCGCAGTCCACTCTATTTGGCGGGAAGGAAACAATCTACGGCACGGAGAAGACCCTTTACTAGCACAAAAACTTGAGAAAATCATCGACAAGAACGTTGGTAATCTGATCACTACGTTTCATATTTTGCCTTTCTACTCGGTGATAGTAAGATTTTAGTCTAGTTCTCAATTCCTAAAGCAATATCATGTCATTGCAGTACTTAAGGTTATCAATCCAATCAGGTGTGATGCAAACAAATGAGATATGATCAAAAATCACTAAGTCAAGCCAAGCAGAATTTGGTTGTTTTTCTAACAGTCCTAGTGATTGATGCAGAAAGTAGTAAAAAGGCACAAAAATGACCTATATACTCGATCACAAGCCTCACTTCCAGAAGGAGGATGTGATCGATTTTGGGGTCGGATCCCACACATCTTCGGTAGGATCCACTTGGATCTGTCCACGTCATTATTACATAATAATCCTCTTGGATTTCTAGATGTTTCATTGCGAGAATCGAGTTTGACCTGTCGGAAGTTCGATTCAGTTTATTAAAGAGCTCGATCTTTACCAGTACAGTGTTCGCTCGAGAATCTCGACGAACACCCTTCACTTCGAGAATCTCGAACCTTCCGAAGCGAGGAGAATATTGCTCGAGGTTCACGGCAGCGTCAAGACGCAAGAGTTCGGAGTCAACAAAAAAGGGTTCGGAAGATCCACGTGAAGCCCAAGATAGTTCAAATTCAAGCCGTTTCGGTCAAATTGTAACCTATATGATTAATGGGGATCAATGCAATTATGAGCAGTAAATGACCGCATTAATCATGTTTTCTCTATAAAAACAACCTCAAACGCGTGTGTTTGAAGAGAACAACTTTTTCCTCTTACGATCAAGCAATACAACATACTTTTTCTTTTATAATTTTGCAAGGCTTTTTACTATTTTATTCTTTCCAAGTTCTTTCGCTTTATTTAGTTTCTTGGTTACTTCCCTTTTCAATTCCATATTTTCATTTGTTGATTTTAGAGTTTTTCTCCACAAAAATACTTAAAGACAATCGAGTGTGAATCCTACATCCACATTTTGGCGACGCCTGTGGGGAGTTACCGCAAAACTCTTTGATCTCAAAATCTCTCTTTTTCAAACCAAGAAACTATGGCTGATCAGCAAGCTTTGAGCAATGCAATTGTCTTGCTTACTCAGTCAACCACCGATCTGACAAATCAGATGAGTACACTCGCTAGTGCCAACGCCACTTTTGGTGAAAGGTTAAACTCAATCGAGCAAACTTTAACGAGTGTTCAAAATACTCAAACAAATTTGTCAAACGCGCAGAACGTTGTTTCAAGCCGTTTAGATAATTTGTCCTCAGCACAAACGACAGCGTATCAGCGCAGGCTATTCCAAACTCCCACACTAAACAGATCCGGGAGCACTCAAACTCCTCCTACGGGTCGTCCTGCTAATACTAGGAATCAGACAACCGTAGGAGATGGGTCCAATCCAACCGGGGATGGAATCCCCAAATCAGGGCAATCCTGCTATTGACGAAGGACTCCTTATGGAAGAACCTGATGTCATCCTTTCCGATGATTTTGTCAAAGTTCGTCAAGACCTTGATGAGATGAAGTCAAAGTTTCATCAGGTGACCTGTTCGGCACCTGATATCGATCGAGTAATCAAAGAAACTCGACGAACACCCTTCACTTCGAGAATCTCGAACCTTCAGAACAAAGATTCTCGAAAGGTCAAATTACCAATTTACGATGGTAAAGGTGATCCTAAAAATCACCTCGCTGCTTTTCAGATCACTGCTGGCAGAATTGATCTAGAACCAGAAGAGGAAGATGCCGGATATTGCAAAATATTCTCTGAGAATCTATCAGGATCGGCTTTATTATGGTTCACTCAGTTGGAGCCTGAATCTATTGATAGTTTTAAGGAATTGTCCTCCGCATTCCTAAAACAGTATTCCATGTTTATGGAAAAGGCAACCTCTGATGCAGATCTATGGAATTTAACCCAAGGTCAGAACGAACCACTTCGCAAGTATATCGCTAAATTCAAAGAAGTGATAGCCAAAATTCCTGGGGTATCACACGCTGCTGCCCTTTCTGCTTTAAGGAACAGACTTTGGCATGAATCCCAATTTCGGGAAGAGATCATCGTCAATCGTCCGAGCACTATCCAAGATGCTTTATTCAGAGCTACTAATTGGATGGAGGCAGAAGAAGAAAAGCTTAGCCTCGCCAAAAAGCATCGGCCAGCAAAATTGGTTGTTGGAAATCCAACTAAAAAATTCGAACCAAAAGATCAAAAACGGTTCGGAGTTAATCCTGCTACTAATGCCGTAGGAAAACCCTCCCCAAACAAAGGAAGATACAATTCTTCTAAAACCTGGGCTAGAGATGAGAGTGCCTATTGCGATATTCATAGAGTAAATGGGCATTCCACCAAAGATTGCAGCGTACTCAAAAAGCACCTCACCAAACTGTGGGCAGCTGGAGAGCTCGCTAACTTCAATATCGAAGAGTTTGTGGAATCTTATCATAAAGAAAAAGAAGATTCCGAAGCGTCCAATCCTCTTGAAAAGAAACACAAGCCCAATGGGGCCGGAACTCCGAACACTCCTAAGAAAAGGATCGATGTTATAATGGGAGGATCCAAACTGTGCCGAGATTCGATCAGATCAATCAAAAGGCACAAGAAATCAGCAGCAATTCAAACCGCTGTGGGTTTCCAGTCAAATGAACAAACACCTTCTATCTCTTTCGACAATTCGGACACTCAAGGATTAACAGGACCTCATGACGATGCTCTTGTGATAACTTTAGATGTTGCGAACTTCGAAGTAACTAGGTGTCTAATTGATACTTGAAGCTCGGTAGATCTCATATTTCTAAGCACTTTGCAAAGAATGGGAATCAGTAAGGCTGACATTATCGGTCCACCGGCACCATTAGTAGCTTTCACGAGTGACACATCTATGTCCTTGGGGAACATAAAACTACCAGTGCTCGCCGCAGGGGTTCCTAAAATTGTAGAATTTATTGTTTTCGACCGTCCGGCCGCTTACAACATAATTCTCGGAACTCCGTGGATTTATCAAATGAGGGCTATACCTTCAACTTATCACCAGTGTGTGAAATTTCCAACTCCTGCAGGAATCAGAACCATTCGTGGAGATCAGGAAACGTCGCGATCTTGCTACCTCATGGGACATCGTTTAAAGCTTAAATAGCAATTAATGATAAACGCTAAGCAAGAAATCACTTCGCGTTACCCAAGTGGTCTCAGTTCAAGTGAAGTTACCACATAAATTGAAATTGATTCCGAATTTCCAGATCGAAAAGTAAAAATCGGTACTACTTTAGATTCAGAAATCAAAGATCAGTTGGTAACATTTCTAAAAGAAAATAAACATACTTTTGCCTGGTCGGCGAAAGATATGCCTGGAATCGACAAAAGTATCATTACCCATGATTTAAACGTCGATCCCAGTTTTAAACCAATAAAGCAAAAAAGAAGAAAACTTGGTCCAGACTGAGCTCAAGCAGTCAATGACGAAGTCGATAAGCTTTTGAAAATTGGTTCCATTAGAGAAGTGAGATATCCGGACTGGTTAGCAAACCCCGTGGTGGTCAAAAAGAAAAACAGAAAATGGAGAGTATGTGTCGATTTCACCGACATTAACAAAGCTTGCCCAAAAGATAGCTTTCCTCTCCCACATATCGATTGGCTCGTTGAGTCAACAACCGGAAACGAACTCTTAACTTTTATGGATGCATTCTCTGGATATAATCAGATCATGATGAATCCCGAAGATGAAGAGAAAACATCCTTCATAACAGATAGAGGAATCTATTGTTACAAAGTTATGCCATTTGGTCTAAAAAATGCCGGTGCAACATACCAACGTTTAGGTAACAAAATGTTTTCAGAACATTCGGGCAAAACGATGGAAGTATATATTGATGATATGCTTGTAAAATCTCTTAAGAAATCCGAGCACATCACACATCTCGAGCAATGTTTCAAAATTCTGAACGAGTTCGGAATAAAATTAAATCCCGCTAAATGTTCCTTTGGCGTGCCTTCCGGAGAATTCATGGGGTACATAGTCACGGAAAGTGGGATAAAAGCTAATCCTAATCAGATTAACGCTTTCCTTACTATGCCCTTCGCCAAGAAACATAAAGGAGGTCCAACGATTGACAGGCAGAATTGCTGCATTAAATCACTTCATATCGAAGTCTACCGATAGATGTCTCCCCTTTTATCAAATTTTGAAAGGGAACAAAAAATTTCGGTGGGATGATCAATGCAAAGCAGCATTTGGTCAGCTCAAAACTTATCTGACAACACCGCCGATTCTCTCAAAACCTGAATTAGATGAGAAACTTTATCTCTACATTTCAGTTTCTAACCATTCCGTAAGTGGGGTTTTACTTCGAGAGGACCGAGGTGAGCAAAAACCAATTTTCTAAATAAGTAAATCTCTTACTAGTCCAGAAACGAGATATACCATGATGGAGAAATTAGCTTTAGCAGTGGTCGTATCTGCTAGAAAACTCAGACCTTATTTCCAATCTCATCCTATAGAAGTACTAACTTCCCATCCGCTTCGCTCAATTCTTCACGGGCCAAGTCAGTCCGGAAGGTTAGCAAAATGGGCAATCAAACTCAGTGAGTACGATATAGAATATAAAAGTCGAAGTAGCGCAAAAGCACAAGTTCTGGCTGATTTTCTAACCGAACTACCATTAGATGATAGAATCTTTGTTGAAACGGACTCTACGTGGAAATTACATGTAGATGGATCTTCTTCTAAACAAGGATCCGGAATCGGCATTAGGCTCGAAACTCCGACAAAGGAAATAATCGAGCAGTCATTTCGGTTTATGTTTCCAGCTTCGAACAATGAAGCAGAATACGAAGCTCTCTTAGCAGGACTTCGGCTTGCTCTTGCGATTAAAGCAGAAAAAATAATAGCTTGTTGCGATTCTCAGCTAGTTGTAAACCAGTTCGCTAGAGATTACGAAGCTAAGGCTCCTCGAATGGAAGCATATCTTTCGGTTGTCAAAAAATTAGCCGGAAAATTCAAAGAATTCGAATTAGTTCGAATACCTAGAGAAGAAAACACTTCGGCAGACGCTTTAGCTGCCCTAGCTTCTACCTTAGATCCTGAACTCAAACGAGTTATCACTTGTTGAATGTATTTCCTCGCGAAGTATTTCGGTTGAAGAAACAGAAAACGATAACATTTCGGCGGCCGAATACATCGAAACTCCAAAACAAAGTTCCGGAAATAGTTCACTTGTCATCACCAAATCACGAGTAAAGTCTCAAGATGACGAACTTACTCCACCATTGGAACTTCCTAAAAGAAAGTCAAAAAGAAAGTTAAAGGATCAAGAGGTTCTCATTAAAGAACCATCTCGAACCGAACAGTCACTTATAGGTGATGTAGAGGTTCATGAGACAATTGAAGATCCTGACATTTCTTCCGAACCCGAACCAAGGAAGTTTATACTCAAGGATAATACTTCCGCTAATGATTGGGGGGCTGACTGGAGGGTACCCATCAAAAATTTCATTCTTAATGGAGAACTACCATCTGACAAATGGCAAACTCGCAAATTAAGAATCATCAGCGCTAAGTATTGTATAATTAAAGAGTCATTGTACAAGCGAAGCGTTAGTGATCCTTATCTTTTATGTATTTTCGGACCCGAAATTGAAATAGTGACAAGCGAGGTCTACGAAGGGCTTTGTGGTAGTCATTCTTCGGGGCGAGCAATGGCTTTCAAAATCAAACGATTAGGATATTTCTGGCCAACTATGATTTCAGACTGCATTGATTACGCCAAACGGTGTATAAAGTGTCAGATGCACGCTCCTCTTATTCACCAGCCATCTGAAATTCTATCACATATATCCGCTCCATACCCTTTCATGAGGTGGTCGATGGATATAATCGGTCCGATGCATCGTTCAACACGAGGCGTCCAATACTTATTAGTTCTAACGGACTATTTTTCAAAATGGATTGAAGCTGAAGCTTATATAAGCATACAAGATTCCGTAGTAAAGACATTCTTGTGGAAACACATTATTTGTCGCTATGGAGTTCCCTACGAAATAGTAACGGACAATGGTCCTCAATTCATTTCAAATGATTTTGAAGATTTTTGTTCCGCTTGGGGAATAAAACTTAGCTACTCAACGCCGAGGTATCCTCAAGGAAATGGACAAGCGGAAGCCTCCAATAAAACCATTCTCAGCAATCTTAAAAAACGCTTGAGTGCTCGAAAAGGTGGATGGTATGACGAGCTGCAACCTGTGTTGTGGGTTTACCGAACAACCCCGAGGCGGGCAATGGGCGAAACTCCATTCTCACTAGTTTATGGGATGGAAGCCGTAGTCCCGGCCGAGCTAAATGTCCCAGGTTTGCGCTGAAGCGAAGCTCCACTTAACGAAGAGTCGAATTCTAAATTATTAGAAGACGTTCTTGATACAATCGATGAAAGGCGAGACCAATCCCTTATTCGACTTCAGAATTATCAACAGTTGACCGCTCGATACTATAACTCAAAGTTGAAAAACAGACCTTTAAATGTAGGAGACTTTGTTTTAAGGCGAGTGTTCGATAATACAAAAGAAGAAGGAGCTGGAAAACTCGGTATTAACTGGGAAAGCCGTTATCAAATCGCTGAAAAAATCCGAAACGGTGTATACCATTTACAAGACCTTGATAGAAATCTCGTTCAAAGGCCTTAGAACATAATCAACTTGAAAAAGTTCTATTGCTAAAGCAAACACATTCGAACTACGATTTGGCTTGATCCCATTCTGGGTACGTAGGCAGCTCGCTAATCACGAGTCCAGCTATAACATAAAAATAAAAATATTATTCCAGTCATGGAATCCTGTTTTTCTAAATTCGATAATCGAGCATGAATATAAAGATACGTTGCGAACAATGTATAAATAAATATTTCTTGCTAAGGTAAGACCGAATCTAGAAGGGTCTTGAATTACGGAACAACTCCGCTCCTTGACCAGCGAAGTCAACGATGCTCATAATGCAACCTGGCATGTTTTCGTACTCCTGAAGTCCTAGTTCGATCCAATCGGAATGTTGGGCTTCGAGGCGATGAAGCTCGCGAGATATATCGAGGCGACGCTTCTCTAGCTCCATTATCCGTTTCCTAATCTTTTTCTTCTCATCTTCGAGCTCATCATGCCGAGTGATAAGCTGAAGAAAATAAAACGTTACATTTAGCAATAACAAAAAGAAGTTAATCACTAGGATGGAAAATATCTTATTGATAAACTCCTCAGCCTTAACGCGATCTTGAGGCAACAATCTCTCGATTAGAACGATCGGAACCTGAATGCTAGTTCCCTTCTTCAATATTTGTGAATCTTTTGGTTCGCCGGACTCTCCTGCTCTTATAAGCTCGATGTCCGACGTCCTCGAAGGATCAACACTCATCACTTTGAACAAGTCTGAAGGATTCTCTGATGAGTTACCTCCCTTGAACATTTTTGTAGAATTGTTGTTGAAATTCAATGACAGACTACACCCACTTTATACTCGAAAAATTATTCGATTGCATTTAAGAGGATTAATTGACGATTTCCCAAATCTGAAATTACGACTTCCATGGAAAATGTAATCGAGTTAATTACTAATTATATTCCCTAGATTAAACGCATTAAATATGATGAGTTAATCGGCGAATTTAAAAGCAAAAGGGGAATGTAATTAATATTGTTGGGCCTCTAGCCCAATAGTTTCTACATAATATATAAAAAAAACTAAGAAGGAGGGGGGTTCGCAGGAGGAACTTCGTCTGATGGCGAACCATCTTCGCGTTCGTCGGGTTCGAGGCTCCTTTGGTAGATATCCCAATGCTTCTTCAGGAACCGAATGTGTTCTCGAAGACAGCCGGGAATGCGGGCGATAGAATCAAATCCCCTCCTCTCCCAGTTGTGAACGTCCGACTCCAAACGTCGGATCTTCCTTTCTGCTCTAGCAATCCGATCCTCAAGGCTCCAAGACGTTGCCTTTCAGAGCAGAGGAAAACGTATCTTTCCGTGATCTGTAAATAACAGATACATTACGAATTTATTAAGTAAAACCTTGAAACTATTGGTACTAGGTTCAAACCTGCTCCATGAATTCATGGCACTCGATCTGTTCCTCCCGGGACATGGAAGGAAGAAAACAAGGAATAGCCACCCCTTGTGGAGTGAATCCATCCCCCGACGGGAAAAGAGATTCACTTGAAGGGAATCGTGGTTAGTTAGGACCGGAAGGTTCGCCTTGGTGAGAAGTCATCTTTGATCTAAAAAAGAAGACTTACAAAGTTCTTTAAAAAAAAATCTATCGAAAAATTTCCAAAATCCAACTCTCCTTATATAGAAAAAATATGTAAGGGCACTCACTCGAGTATTTATTGAAAAAGAAAGTTAAACGTCAATTTATTGATATGACTGTTATGACCTCTCGGTTCTCGTGTACATGCACAAATAAGACCTACGAAATATAGGTTATTCAAGTATCACTTAACACCTAGTAGGCGAACTTAATTTCGAACTCGAAATTCGAAGACAATCAATAAATGGTATCACACCTTTTTATCTCTTAGGGAAAGCAAACAGTTCTCACTAGAGATTTCCCTAATCGAACACATTTGAAATATCGCAAAGTGTTCTTGTAAGCCGAGTTCTAACCTCGCAACCGAGAGACCGAGGAAAAATTCCAATGTTTTTTCTTTTAAAAAGGCAAGTAGGTCTGATCAGCCTATCTCTCCTATAATCCTGAACCACCTCGATTAGGAGGACTTTGCAAACCCTCCAGGTAAAATCGATGGTTTCCACCAAGATTAAATATTTCTTCCTAAAGAAATTTTAATCGAAAACCCCCTTGGGCAAATTATTCAAAACAGTAATAGAAGCCCCCTCGGGCAGAAAATTTGGAAAAGAAACAAACGGCCTCATGGCCAACAAAGCGAATTTCATGTCTTTAAATTAAAGGGACAATCCCCATATAAGGTGAATGCAATCACCATCATTCATTCACAGGCGAACCGCCTTCTTCCCTTACTTGACTTGAGACAAGAGTACCCCCAACGTCATCGTCTTGAGTCACGAGAACCACTTCAAGGTTAAGCGAGCTAGCATCGAGAGGAGTCTCGTTCCTCGATTCAACACCGTCTCCCATAATCGAGGAGATGACAAGCCCCTGATCAGAGAGTCCCTGAGCTCGTCCCGAGGAGATTCTGTCAACATTGGTTCCAAACTCATTAAAATGAGCGCGAGGAGAACCGGTTAACACCATCTCGTCCAAGGACGAACCAATGTTTGGTTCGGTCAATGGAGGGGAATCAGCGAGTTCAGAAGCAAACTGCTGCAAATTCAGATATGGCTGAGAAGCGGTATTTAGCTTAGCTACAGTCTCAGCTAGCTCAGCACCAACCGTCTCTTTCTCTTCAGCCAAATTGACTTTTCCGTCCTCTATCTCTTTGATCAAATCGAAATTGCTTTTCATTTCATCGCGTTCGGAGTTAAGCTTGTTCCAAGCTTTGTCTGCAGCGATAAATTCCTGCACAGCAAGAAGAAACTTTTGCCCAGCTCCCTTAACCTCCTTCCCAGCATCATGAAATATTTTGCGAACATCGCGATCTTTCAGTTCGGAAAGAGACTCATTTTTGCGTTCGAGCTCCTCAGCAGCTGCTTTAACCTTGTTAAGCTCTGATCTCAGAAGCTCAATCTCGCCTTTTGCGAAGTTATGATCAGCAAGGGCAGTCTCTAGCTTTTGCTCTGTCTCAATCAAAGTCCTCCTTGTCTCCTCGCCGGATCTTTCGAGTCTCTCAATCTCTTCTTGGCGAGCCGAGTCAAGGCCAGCAGATTCCTGCACAAGTCGACTGGAAGATTACAGTTTTTCAATCTCTCCTTCAGCGGCAGCAACTTTCTTGGAAACTTTGGCGAGCTCCTCTTCGTAAAATTTAACAATGGCATTCACATCCAAAGTTGCCTAATAAAAGAAATTTCATCGTTAAAAAAATATATATATTTTCTTTCAAAATCGGCTATATGAAGATGCAAACAGTCAAACCTGGGAAGAGTGAAATGAATGACTGATGTACATCTTCTTGATATCAGGCTTCCACCAATCAAAGGATGGAAGCTTCTTCCCAACACGGGTGTGGAAGCACCTAAACATATTCCCGATCTTCTCTTTATCTGGAATAAAGTTAGTTGTGTGAGAATTGAGTTTTCTTTAAAAGAAAGAATCTATTAATCTCAAACAACAAAATGATAGTTAAAGGTTACTGGCTTGAGACGAAGCTCTGACAACCAGTCCTGAGTTCGAAGATGATCGAACCCTAGAGGTATTGCCTTGGGGGCGCCTAGGGGGTAACATCCCTGAACCCAGCGGTTCCTTCAAAACAGTTCCTGAATCAGGATTTGCATCTTGAGCTTTAGCAGGTTCAGGAATTGGAAGATTCGAAGGAGCAACTCTGCCCTTCCTTGTGCTCTTGGGACGTCCCTGGGCCAGGGGTCCAAGTTCCTCAGCCTTCCTCTTCTTCATAAGAGAAGTGTCACTTGCAAGGCCTTCCTCCTCAACGGTGGCAGCGGCCATGTTCTCTGCTGCTGGGATGGAGGGAGAAGTATTGATCACAGCAACCGCCATTTACTTTGAACCTTCAAGAGATCCATCGTCAACAAGGAGAGTTTTCCGGTAGAATTTGTCGTCCTCGGTGGAAGTTGCGTTTTTCTTGTTTTTCCCGATTAGGGAAATCTGATCTTTAACCTTTTTGTTTGCCTCTTTGATCTTTCTCTTGTCTCGGGCATTCAGACTCGAGAGATCAATCTCAGCAGGAGGAGGGTCGACGGGGCGAGTAAGTGTCATTCTGACAGAAAACCCGGTGCCGTGAATTCTTTCCAGAGTAAAAGAATTCCAATTAACTGGCCTCTCCAAGACGGCCTTGTAAAAATTGAGAAAATCGACGGATGGAACTGGTCGAATCTGAGGACTTGCGAGAAAACAAAAAAAAATGTTGAAACACAGTTTGAAATAACAAAGGGAGCTTATTCAGTTAAGTCCCAATTTCTACCCAAATTCGATGACCAGTGAGTTCGAGGGAGTTCGGAAGAACTTTGAATAGAAAAATTATTTATGCGGAAAAAGAACCAAAACTTCCTCCAGGTGGTGTCCTTTAAAGGAAGGCCATCAATGAGATTCCGATCCGCGTTTGGATAAAGGGTATAATACCCAGAAGTTCGGGATTCGCGAGCTTGGAAAAGTTCCAGGAGTTCGCAAAGTCCCAATGAGTAGCCCGCCTCTGCCGCAACAGTGAGGGTACACAAAAGATACCGGAGCATGTTGGGCGACATCTGGGAGAAAGCAATTCCCAGATGGTTGAGGTAGACGAGAAGCACCTCAGGAAGGGGAAGGAATAAGCCGCACCCTTTGAAATAAATTTCATAGGCACAGCAGTAACCTTCTCACCCCGATTCGGGAGACTCGAAGGGCTCCGAGACTACCATCTCTACCTCAGGGGGGATGAGACATAGTCTATGAAAATTGTTGAGAGAATCGATAGTTGATTCACTCTGAGGGTGAAGATCAAACCCATCTCCGGTTTGAATCTGGGATTCGGACCCTTCACCCATGAGAGCTTCGAGATCGTCAGCCTCGTATTCGCAGAATTCGGAAGAAAGGTTCGACATTTTACAAAAGGGATTTTTTACCAGAAAGAAAACAGTGACTTCCGTAATAAGAATGAAGGTTTTCTAGGTAAAGCAGATAAGATGGAAAAGTAATATTACCTCTTAGAACCCTAAAGTATGATGAAAGACCGCCTCGAGAATATTGGGAAGTGGGACAGTTTTCCCCGTGGTATTAATATAAAATTAAGAAATTAATGATGACGGTTGTCAGGGAAATCAAATCATCTGATTATCCAAGATCAGCGTAATAGCGAAAAACATGGAGTAATTCCGGAATGTTAAAGATCTCGAGTCATTAATTACAGTTTACTTAAGTCTTCCAAGCCGAGCACTCAGCTCGCAAGACTTGGGGGGCTAAATGTTGGAGTCGGATCCCACACATCTTCGGTAGGATCCACTTGGATCTGTCCACGTCATTATTACATAATAATCCTCTTGGATGTCTAGATGTTTCATTGCGAGAATCGAGTTTGACCTGTCAGAAGTTCGATTCAGTTTATTAAAGAGCTCGATCTTTACCAGTACGGAGTTCGCTCTTATTCAACATATAGTTCGCATAAAAGAAGGCCGAAGCGAGGAGAATATTGCTCGAGGTTCGCGACAGCGTCAAGACGCAGGAGTTCGGAGTCAACAAGAAAGGGTTCGGAAGATCCACGTGAAGCCCAAGATAGTTCAAATTCAAGCCGTTTCGGTCAAATTGTAACCTACATGATTAATGCGGATCAATGCAATTATGAGCAGTAAATGACCGTATTGATCATGTTTTCTCTATAAAAAAAACCTCAAACGCGTGTGTTTGAAGAGAACAACTTTTTCCTCTTACGATCAAGCAATACAACATACTTTTTCTTTTACAATTTTGCAAGGCTTTTTACTATTTTATTATTTCCAAGTTCTTTCGCTTTATTTAGTTTCTTGGTTACTTCCCTTTTCAATTCCATATTTTCATTTGTTAATTTTAGAGTTTTTCTCCACAGAAATACTTAAAGACAATCGAGTGTGAATCCTACATCCACAATCGAGTACCAGGGTCCAAAAACAGACAATTTTCAAATCTCAATAGCAAGTAACAGAGAAGGTGAATAAAACAGGTAAGTAACCAGATAAATCAATTGGATGAGAAACTCCTAAGGATGGGGTAATCGAATAGTGTGGTCTCTCTAATCAATTGCGATGGTTAACAATTCTCAATGAAGCTATCCCTAGACAACATGTTCAACAACAGATCAATTCACTCTCGTGATAGAAATCCTTAGACAAGGCTAGACAAATCACCTGATTCCCATTAGCGTAATCTAGCTATGCAGGCAATAAGAACTGACTGTTAAAGTCAATAACCGCTCTAAACGGCCAATCCCTTGGGATAGAGACGATTATCACTGGAATTAGTAGGTCCAACATTCCATTAAACACCTCATGAGCGCTAGAATGTCTGGGATTGGATTCCAGTTGATCAGAAAGGAATAAGCAGTAAACACAACTAATCCAGAAGGGATTCAATAAATCTACACTTAACCATCAGAATCGACAAGGGGTCGTCTCACAACTACTCTATCCCATCCTCAGAAATCCTAGATACTACTCAGACAACATGCTCAAAGACATAGAAACGATTGATGATTGCATAACTTGAAAGATTAAAAGAAAATGAAACAGAAATGAACAAGAAAATGAAAGCAAAATCTCAATGACTTAGAAGAATCGAAATACAAAGTTACAGAAGTAAAAGTGGCTACTATAAAACAAGAGTATATCGAGAATTCGGTTCTGGTCTCTGTCTTAGGGGAAACCCTTAAAGACTTATTTATAACAAAAACGACAAAGATAAGAAAGTGGGCTTCGAGTCCACTTAACAGGCCCATGGACGATGTAATCGAGTATGTGGGCTCAAAGTGGGCTTCATGGTCGAGCGTGAATCGAAGCCGCGATCGAGTGGTTCCTTCTCTCCTCTTCTTTTTCCTATGCTCAAGTTGTCTGGTTGAGTGCAGATTGATCAGAGGGTCGAGGTGGCGATCGAGTAGGTTGGTTGATGGCATGATCTGGGCTGCTTCTTCTCTCCTGTGATCGAGTATGTGGGTAAACTGTCAGGATGGACTGCCTCCTTTTCTCTACGATCGAGTAGAACTGTAAACTGTCAGGATGGACTACCTCCTCTTCTCTACGATCGAGTAGAACTGCCAGGATGGACTGCTCTTTCTCCTCTGCGATCGAGTAGATCTGTCTGAATGGCCTGCTGAGCTGACTGCTTCCCTCTCTGCTACTGGTGATCGAGTAGATTGGTCAAAATGTGACTTTCCGCTCTGTTTTTCCTCTTTCTAAACACCAATAGCTCCAAAGTACCTGAAGCAACTCCATAATACAAAATGCATGCAAGACTAATGCTAGACACACCTAAACATGCAAAATGTACAAAATGATGATGAATGCTATGAAAGATGAATGAAACTAGACTCAAAATGGTGATAAATGGATGTGTAAAACATGAAAATTATAGACATATCACTCGGCTTAAGGTTGTAAGCTTTAAAAGATTAAAAGTTTTAAAAACGATGCACTTGATGTAACAATGGTTTTTTTTATGACGTAGCAGACATCGACGAATTGATGATAAGCCAAAGGGCTTTTGAAAGAATGTGCAATCTTTTATTTCTCAAAGTCTACAATAGGTTCGAATTCAGCATGTTTCCATGATTTCGACATTATTGAATGTGGTGTCCAGCTCTTGAAGGAAAAAACAGACGGAAAAACCAATGATCTCTGGAATACACATGAATCCGATGAATCGTCAGACAAAAACCAAGACGACGATGATAGTATGGCTAGCAGGAGATCCAAATCTGAATCGTGCACAGCATCTGACAAAGAAGACGATGAAGCCTCCAAATAAAAAGATGAGGATACCATCGATGACGGTGACTACGAATCCGTATCAAGGAAGCGCCTGAGGAAGACGACTACAATTCTAAAGAGGGAAATTCAAAAACGATGTTTTAAGAGAAAAATGAGTCCTAATCTGTGTTTAAAAAGTTTCCGTATTGCATTATTGGAACTTCGGAGCAAAAGAAAGCCAACTCCATCGAAAGTCGAAACATGCTTAGGATTCAGCAGTGGTGAGTTTGTGATATCCTCCATGCATTAGATATTCTGTAGAGACTGTTGGATTATTAGAGAGGATGAAGAAACAGAGTAAGAGATAAGAAGTTATCTCTTCTCTTTTAAAGAAGAAAAGTAAACGAAAGAACTCTTTATTGAATCTGAAACTTGTTTTATTTACTCGACAACGTTTTAGAATAACACACATACACTTATATAGATGTCTTACGGTACTAACCGTTCGTAACACTTGTGTCTTAACCACAAGTCACAACTCTTACACACACACCCTTTCGTAAGAAAGTCACGGTTAACACATACCGGTTGACTTTACAACACACTTAATAATGTGTTATATAGAATAACATATGACTAAACTCAATTATCACTAACAGAGACAAGTGAAGAAGAAGACTAAGAGTTGCCTCTAAATGCTTGCTATTGTATTAAGCCTTGAGGTACGTGATCCGCACCCATCTTGTTTCTTTCTCTATGTCAATTCGAAAACTTTATATGTCAATTCGATTGCAGGATCTTGGATAAATCTATTTTCAAGTTTAGAGATGAAGTTAGTAGCTGCTAGAGCAGAGCGCGAGTCTTTGTCAAAGTTTAGCATATCCAAAAGATCAAAAAATTATTTATGGTTATTGGAATCCACACGACATTTAGTAGTTGTTTATGATCAGTTGGTGTAACATTGATGCCACAAGGTATAAAAACTGCTTACTTGTTTTCTTGATTATCAATTTTTCTTTCTCAAGATTAACTTTGTTTGGTTTAGGAGAAAAGCTGAAGAAGCAAGAGAAAGAGATTTGGCATCAATATTATTGTATTGCTTTGTTATACGTCACAGGTACAAACTTTTATCTTTGAAGGACATTGGTCTTTCTCAAAGAAACCGATACTTTAATTTTCTTTCTCTTTTATATGTGGTGAAGTAAAAGAAACAGACAGTGTTTAAGAATTAGAGAATTTACGGTGAATAGAATTAGAATTCAATGATTTTGAACCCCGCCAATAGGAAAAAAAAAAAACATGAGAAACGTTATCTTTATTCCTAAATATTACAAGATATAAATCACTTGAAATTAAAATGTTCATCTTCTTTTCTAAAAAGTAATTTTATACAATATAATCAATTCTAAATTCATAATAAAGTTTTTGATTGGTATGAAAATCTTATGTTAATTAGAATATTCGTATTGAACATACCCGTACATAAAAGTTAATAATGAAACAGTGCTGAAGATTGATGAATGTATCTATGTATAAATATCATATTATTATGATGAGACTCTTTGAACATATATCTGAGTATTCGATTTATACCAGCAAAGTTTAGAGTTTATGTGATTACAAGTAAAGATGCTATTACCAACTTCAAACCTCTTCTTGAATTTGATTTAAAACCCAAAAAACACAAATTTAAAATTTCCAATTTCTATTTGAAACCTTGATAACTAAATTACATAAACTTTTTTTAAAATGTGACCCAAGTAATGCTATCTCAATAGATGAAACCTAATTTCAATCCTCTGTTCCAATAATCATCGATCATAGAGCACAGTCCGACACATTGGGCAAGTGTTTTTGCGGTATAGCCACTCTACGAGACATCCATTATGGAAGACATGTGAACAACTCATGCGAGTGGGTACTGTTTTCGAACTGGAGACTAGACTCTGGAGACAAATTGAACAGGACTCTGTTTCCTTTAATGCTCCCTTGTAGAACCATCCTCGATATCTTTAATGATCTCTCGTCGACATGAAAGTACCGGTAACTAACTGTGACGCTCACGGTCAATTCAACGCCATTGTACCCAAAACCTGAGTTGATTGCAGCCGTTGAGATCTTTGGGACTAAGTATTCGCACAACCAATGGTCGTCACTATAGAGTCGATCCTGGAGTAACGATTGGATGTGGTGGTGACTACAACTAGGGAGACTGAAATTGATGGGAAGTGATTGATAGGAAAGCGGAATTGACGTTACGGTTCGATGGCCGGTGGCAGGGTTTACAAGGATCTCATCTTTTATGGTATTGATGATGAGGAGGATTGAGTTTGTATATCCTTCTGATGGAGAGAGACTTCTCTCTTGGACCTGAACTCCCACTTTGGGAATGGGATCATTCATGTTTGACAAAGGTTTCTCAAAAATCTTCTTAAGAGATTCACAAGAACTCGTAAATTGAGAGAGAATAAAAACTTGAAGATTTATGGTAACGTAGTAAGAGATATATAAGCGTGTTCAACTATATCTTAGGTTCTATAGGGTCTAAATGGTAATCGAAGAATCTGGCTGATTTCGGCTGAATTACTGATTCTCGCTGAATATTTAGTGATTTTGAGCTGAACTTGACTGAATTTTATCATTTCTAAATGGTCACTGTATAATTGCTGAATCTGGCTAAATTCAGCTTAATATTTTTTTGATGTTACCATTTAGACTCATAGTTTCCTTTTTTTTTTTGTCACCAAAAAGTTTCCTATTATTTGTCGCGAAGACAATATCTTACCAAAATTTTAATTATATCTCTTTTAATTTAAGTTGAAAACTTCATTATCAAATACAACCTCCACCGGTGAGATTTCTATTGGGTATCTCATAAATATATTAATAACATGTTTCTATTTTTTTAGCAAATAAATAAAGATCAATAGAATATTTTTATATTAATTAATTTAAAATTTTTATGTTAAATTTTCATTAATATTTTTTAAACAAAAATCAAATTACATGTTAAATATATTCAAAATTAGTAATCTTAATATTAATAACAATTGTAAATAACACAATCACAGAGTTGTACTTTCTTAAATAACACAATTAAGCAAAGGTGCATAGAGTAAACTTAAGAAAAATAGGGGGAAAAAAAGTTTAACTAGACAAGATTTTAACAAAATGTTGACAAAAATCATCAAAATATATATTTTTAATTTTTCAAATAACAATATTTATTTTTAAAATATTATATTATTTTATGAACTAAAACAATATTAATTTAATAAATTAGTATTAATATAATTTAAAATTATACACAATGGTGCTTGATATATAGGTTATTTTATTTTATGATTTATTAAAAAAAAAACAAATTATACACTACTTTAATTAATATTCTAAACTATGGGATAATTGATTTATCCAAAAAAGGTTGAAGCAACTATAGAAGCCAAGTGTTCATGTTTCGATGAGAGAAAGGGTTTCTCATTTGAGAATCGGTTCTAAGACATACTGAAATAGTGTTGATGAATATATTGATGTATAAATATCATATTATTATGTTGTGAAATAGTGCTGACTTTGAACATAAATCTAAGTAATCGAGTTTGAATAAATCTCTGGGCAACAATTTCGAGATACTATACTTGTTGTACATAAGAAGAAGTCCTCTCTAGGGTAACTAATGTTTCTTACCCCTGTTTTTCCTCTGTTTTCTCACTGTTTTCGTCTGATTTTTCCCTTCAGTAGTAGTATTCTGCTCTTGATATATCCTGAGAGGCGAAAAATGGCAAAGAATTCATATTGATGTTAGCCTCAAGATAACAGCAAAAAGAGAGAGGGAATTTTTTTGTTGCATTCAAATTTTTACTTTAATATTCCCAGTGGAGACTCGAGAGCATGGTCATCTACTAGCCATAGATTAAAGTCTTGAAAGCGTTTCATCTTCCGTTCGTAACCGATAATGTAGTTATTATGGACTATGACATGTTTCCCCTTTGTCTCATTAACCCATGTCTCATTCTTGAAGTACAATCCTCCTGATGGGAAAGCTGATTGCGGAAGCAAGTAGACATCTACCTGCTTAATAGAAGATCACAAAAAAGTTGAGAATGAATTCGAACAAGTGAACATAACCTTTGAAACTCTCGACTTTTTTCAATCAAACAAAATCAAAATCAAACATTTATATTTAGATTAGAGGAGTTATTAGTAGAATGAATAAAGTAACAAAAAAAGTTTAGTCTAACTTCCGTGATCCTATATGTTCCATCGAGATAATGGCTTTTGTATCGGCCTATATATCTTAAACTGAATCATATTTTAAGAACCAACAATAATTTTTACTTAGACCAGCCGAGTTGAGTTGACAAACTATATTCTGAAAATAACCCTTGTGAGTGAAACAAAAGTTGTAATCGAACATTCATAAGTAGACAAGATGAACTATGAGTAGCTAAAGTTAGAATATCAAAGTACCAAATTTTTTTGTCCAACTTCCAATGTATGATCCTAATACTTTCCATCGAGATGATAACTTTTATCATTCGATCTTGAACCGAATCACATTTTAAACCAATCAAAAATCTTACTAAATCCAGCCAGTTTGAGTAAACTAGATTCTGATACCATATTAAATTTCATGAACTTCTAATTCAAGAGCAATTGGTAATAAATATATTGGTTCATGTATCTTATTTATTATTTTGGGTCCTTTCTAATTTTCGATGTGGAATTAAAACATACTCTATTGGGATTGTAAATCTTAATATCATTTTACCCAACGATTGGGTAAAACAAGCTTGTGAAAATTTAGAGAAAGCAAATGTGGAATTGGGAGGAAGCAACATTACATACCTGATTAGCTGTTTTGTGAAGTGCCCGATTAAAAGCAGGCTGATCATGTGGTTTCTTTGCTTGGGTGTTATTCCAAGGTTGAGCTTGAATTTCCTCAACCCATGTCTTCATTAGAAGCTTTGCGCCATCCGTGGAACGCAAGAAAATCATGCAGCTACATACATAAGTCACTCCGCTTCGACTCCGAGGTGGTAGACCATGGGAGTGATTCAAAGGCTTAATCTGGCATAACCAAAATCAAACAAAGAATAAAGATACATAAACACTCTAATAAAAATGCAAAAGATGCAGATATGTTACGTACCGCAATCATGTCATCCATGAAGTATGCGTCGTGGCTTCCCTGTAAATATTGAAACGGATCTTGTAGCCAGACCATATCAACATCATTGTACATAACATTGTAACCTAGCTCCAAAATGTTCAAGAGATGTTGTGGCCTCCGAGATGTCAGATTGAAGAAACCCTATCGAATATAATAAATTATTAAAAATATCTGATTAGTCGCATTCTATTATACATATTATTTGCATAGAATATCACATTGGTGTCAATATAATAGTTATGACCAGTCATCGACTCTTCGGAAAAAATTGAAGAGAAATTAGAAGAATGGGACTTAGTACAATGCATTACATACGTGTTATCAGTACCCTTCAACCATATTATTTTATTCCACCTCTTAGAAAGAAAATATACTACTAGCATGACGATACATTTATATCAAACTTCTTCCCCAACATGCATTAATTTGATTTATTAGTTGCATCATTGTGGTAAAAGTCATAACTACTGCAAGACATAAAGGAGAGTTTCTAAGCCGCTATACCGTAAAACAGAGGAGGCAAAATCATTTCAAAAACTTATGATCCAAGTAATCTGTTAAATAACACTAGCTAATAAAACAAAATCCAAGATCTATGCAAAGTAGGAAAATAAATATTCTAACAAAAAAAAAAAAAAAAATTTGTAAACATGTGAAGATTTATACCAATTTTCGAATTTTTACAGAACACGGAGACTCAACAAAGAAAATAGAAAACCAAAATCTACAAACAAACAACAATATAAAAGACAAATACATAATAACCCGAGTTTAGAATATAGATTTTATGAACTTAAAGTTAAGGATATTATTATATCAAGCTAGGGACAGACGTTGGATACGAAAAGGTGAAAAGTCTCTCTTTACCTGGGAACCAAATTTGTGTGCGGCTTGAGGATCCAACGCTGGAGGAATGAGGACGGCATGACCAGGCCACTTTTCGTTGACTTTGTACAAAGTAGCGTAATCTTCAGCGATCACAAGAACCTTTTCTTGATGGTTCTGTCTAGAAATGCTAATTAACCAGTTGTTGAGAAAAGGCAAGAAAGGGTAGCTAACAGCACAAACGATCACAGTCTCGTTCTTAGCCACAAACTTAACGGCTTGAGCAAGGGAATAGTCGCTCCAGTCGGAGACCGATAAAGAAGAAGAAGGAGAAAGAGAAGAAGATGTTGTGTCTGGAGACAGGAATAAGGAAGATCCTGTTAAGGGTAGGAACACACCTAGGATAACGAAGAGAGCTAGAAGGAGAAGGAGGAGGAGACCGTTGCGGTTAAGGAGAGAGATGGAACGGTTTGAGATTGGACGTTGGTTCTGCTGCGCCATGGAAACAAAATTGGAAAGAAAAGTTTTCACAAAAGTTGTGATCGGATTCGAAAATTGGAAAATATGAGGAAAAAACAAAAAAGTAAAAAGTCAACGACACCTTCTGGAATGACAACGTGTAGAGATACACAACCTACGTTATTATTTTTTAAAAAATATAACAACGTGAAGAGGTAACCTACATTATTATATATGTGTTTGGTCATAATTATTTATCATGTTTTATGTCGTGTGTGTGTTCATATAGATGTGTAGATGGAATCGTAAAACGTTACGATTGGGCAATGGAGTTTGTATCAAATAAAAGGTATCATAACTCTATTATTCGATCGTGAGTTAAGATTGGTTATATATATACCCGTTTTATTTTATCTTAAAGTAAAATTGTGTTCAGTAAAAAAATATTTGTACATTCTTTAATCTAAAGTTTGAAATTATAACTGAGCTTTGGAATTGAAGTCCTCTCATGAGCTGAAAACTGACATGTAAAAAAAAAAATGATGATTACGCGTTTCCATTGGTTCTCGAGAAAGTACTAATTAAGAAGATATTCCATGTCCCAAGCAGCCGCACGATCACCCGTAGACAACCTGATAATGCATTGCATGAGTAACAAAACCAAGATAGTCCACGCAACCTTGTTGTTGAATGAAGTTGTTGAATATATGATTAAGTTGTTTTTAGGTTGCTTGTTAAACTAGGCTATAACTTAAGAGTTAAGTAAGCCTAGTGGAAGTAGTTATGTAGTAGTTAGAGAGAAGTGTGTTTGTGTAATATTGTGTTAAGGGTATGAAAAGAATAGACTATTTTCATATCTCATCTTTCTTTCAAATGCTCTAAATCGTTTTTGCAAATAGTTATTCTATTAACAATCAAAACAGAGAGATGCAGAGCAAGTGGAACCAAACCGATGACTCCCTAGTTATATGATCAACATGGTATCATCAGAGCTCCACATGATTTGTGGAGCCGATTTGAACAAGACAGAAGGTGCGAACCAAGAAAGTTCACTACTGACAAAGAGAAAGACCGATGTAAGGGAAATCAAGGCTATAGTTCAGGGAACCAAAATGAACAAGAGGGTGATAAAAAAAGACAGTAAAAAGAGAAGAAGAGAAACATACGGATAAGTTACAAAGGATAAGGACACAAGTGGTATGGATTTTACAAGAAAGACAACTACAATGAAGAAGTGTGCTACCGGAAGAATGAAAGAGATGAAAAGGAAGATAATCACATGTTTACTACAAGACGAGAAGACCAAGAATCAAGTGAATAAAGTATATGGCTCATTGACCGTGGCTGTACAAACCACATGACACATAATGTGAAAATATTCACCAAAATCTACACAAACATCTAGGTTCCAATACGGGTTAAAAATGAAGTTGTGTTCATGACTAAAGGAAAATGAAACATTCAAGTTATGACCAACAAGGGAAAGAAAACCATACGAGATGTTTTTTGTTCCTAAGCTTGGTAAGAATCTCCCAAGTATTCAACATGATCATGTTGGGAGAAAGATAGGTGAAGTACAATTGGTGAACACGTGCTTTCATATCAATTGGCTTTCAAATGAAGAAACTGCAGTGGTAGCCAAACATGAAGTTGATGAGTTATAACACAAAAGGCTTGGACATACATGATACTCAAACTGAAAATTATGCAGTCAAAGGAGATGGTTGTTGGCTTACCAAAGTTCAAAGTGGATAAAGAACCATGTGAGAGCTACATTCTATGCAAGCACATCCTTGACTCATTCCAAAAAGAATGAGAGACAAAAGCAAAAGAGAAGCTAGTGTTGACTAACAATGATGTATGTGGAAACTCCTCCATTATTGTGCTACAAGAATTGTTAGAGTTAATTTCTTAAAACCAAAGTCAGATGTCTTTCCAGCCTTTAAAAGATTCAAGAACCTTGTTGAAAAAATATATATATATATAAGATCAAGAAGATCAGAATACACCGAGGATCTCAATATTTTATCTGAAGAATTCACAAAGTTTCTTGGAGAAAGTGGTATTAAAAAGCAGTTTATTGCATCGTATTCTCCACAATAAAATGGAGTCGACAAAAATATCCCAAACCTACACGTTTCAATACAACGTTTAAAAGAATAAATTTAAATAGCCCTCGAATGCTCATTTCAAGGGGAGGCTGCACTGCACAGTGCACAGAAATTTTCGAGTTTGGCGTATGACTAGCCGACAAAGGTTTGTGGCTTGTGATTGGTCTCCCGAAATGAAATCTTAATTGTACGGTACTGACAAAAATTTGTCCTATGGGATTGTCGATGTTAGTTTTTGTAAGAATCCTTTAAATGGGAAAGAAATTATGTAAATAAATTAAAGGATTTCAGAGTTCGATGTTGTATTTGTGTTATTGATCACGATGAACTTTGTACAACTTAAATAGAGAGACCATACAACCGTAAAATCAAGGGAAAATCTATGTAGCTGAGGATCTAAATCTATCTCTAGCTATACAAATATTGGTATCTGTTAGAGTATATTCGTAGTCTTGATAACAAAGTGATGACCAAACAGAACCGGGCCTAACCAACCTTTAATACCCCTCCCTCAAGCGGGAGAATACAGATTTCGTATTCCTAACTTGGACTTGAAATACCGGAAACCATCCTTTCCAATAGCCTTTGTCAGAATATCCGCTAGCTGCGAACGAGACTCAACGTGATGCAAGTGTATGTTTCGTGCCAATACCTCATCCCGGACGAAGTGTAAATCGATTTCGATATGTTTCGTTCGTTCATCGAAGACTGGATTAGTGGCGATGTATATAGCAGACTTACTGTCGCATTGCACCACCATAGGTTGATTATGAACAACACCAAAAAGCCTTGAGCATGATTTTTATCCAAATAAGCTCTTGGACCAGATTGGCAATCACACGATAGTCAGCTTCGGCTGATGAACGATTTACTGTTTTCTGCTTTTTAGTTTTCCAAGAGATCGGTGACTCACCGAGCTGCACAAAATAACCCGAGACGGAACGTCGCGTAAAAGGGCAGCTGTCCCAGTCTGCGTGACACCAACATGTGACTTGAAATTTTGCGTCTGACCTCAACATAATGCCTTGGCCAAGATCAGACTTTAAATACCGGACCACCCTCAAGGCAGCTAGCCAATGGTCTAATCGTGGTTTCTGCATAAACTGTGCTAGTACGTGAACAGAGAACGCAAGATCTGGACGCGTTACTCCCAAGTAAATGAGGCGTCCTAACAACCGTCGATACGGTGTTGCATCATGCAGCATATCATATTCAGACAATGGTAGCTTGTGATTTTGTTCCAAAGGAAACTGAGCTGGCTTAGCACCTAGACGTCATGTTTCATTGATTATGTCAAGAGTATACTTTCTTTGACAAAGATAAATGGCTCAGGCATTTCTCGCAATCTCAATTCCTAAAAAATACTCCAGCTCTCCTAGATCTTTCATATGAAAGCAGGAACAGAGGTAGTCCTTAAACGATTTTGTAGCTTGAACACTGCTACAAGCTATGATTAAATCGTCAACATACACTAGAATAATAGAATATGAAGCCGAGTAGTACTTTTTTCATACGTGAACAACGAGTAGTCACTTAGGGATTGCTGAAATCCATACTCAAGCAGAGCGGTCCATACAGAGATTTTCGTAGCCTGCAGACTTTACTCTTATCAGCATACTCAAAGCTGGGAGGCAACTTCATGTATACTTCTTCAGCCCATGTAAAAAAGCGTTGTGTACATCCATCTGATGCACAATCCATCCTCTTTTAGCTGCAATGTCAAAAAACAATCTCACTCTTTCCATCTTCGCAACAGGAGAAAACGTTTCACCATAGTCTTCTCATTCAATCTGCTTGTTTCCCATTGCAACTAATCTGACTTTATACTTCTCAACTGTACCGTTTGATTTAAATTTCACCTTGAAAATCCATTGGCATCCAATTTCCTTTTTCCCAGGTGGTAAATCTTCAATGGTCCATGTCTGATTTTCTTCTAATGCTCCATACTCTGAGCCCATAGCACTACGCCACTTCTCTTCTTGCATAGCAATGAACATCAACATAGGCGATATGAACATCAACATAGGCGATATGTTTGAATGATTTAGGTTCCAAATTCGAAAGCACCACATCAACATAGATGGACATCGTCATTACCAAAGATCGGGTATAAGCTTCATCACGAACCATGTTGATTTCTTCTTGCTGTTTTGGTTTGGCAGCTTGAGTGACCACAAAGTCTTTCAATAGGACCGAAGCTGTCTTTTGGCGTTTTCCTTTACCCTATTGCTTATCTGTCGCAGCCGGAGGTACAACCATGGCAGCTGGGACCAAACGATTATTGGTTGCGACTGGAGCAGGCGTAAGCACCAGAGAGGGCACAGGGCGTTCATTTTCAGATCGTGCATCTGGAGCCGGCGTCTGAATCGTCAGAGGTACGAGTATCAATGGCAGAGAAAACGGGAGTCGTCATCGTCTGACTTGAAGACCCATGCTCTAAGTTAACGGGCCGTGTAGAATTGGGCTTAGTGAGCCCACTCTCCTCAAAAGTCAAATGTTCAGAAATTGGAGCCCATAAATTCTGAGGCTGCAACCTTATGTTGCAAGTGATTAATCGGAGCAAATGAGAATTGAGCTTCAGAGAAAACAACATCTCTGGAAACAAAGAACTCCAATTTTTCTAAATCATACAGCCTCCAACCTTTCTTCCCATACGGATATCCCATTGAAAAAGCAGAGATAGATAAGGCACACGAGAATTAACGAGGTTCGGCACAAAAACACAGCGTTTACTTCTCGAAGCAAATTTCTTTCCACTTTTATTCTGATCGTGAGCATAGCACAGTGACCCGAAAACCCTGAGATGTTCATACGTCGGAGGTTTATTGAATAAGCGCTCGAATGGTGTTGTAAAGTTGAGAACAGAGCTGAGAGTCCGGTTTATTAAATACGCAGCGGTGAGTACACATTTACCCCAAAATTCTATGGGTAAAGATGCTTGAAACCTCAACGCTCTGGCGATATTCAAGATATGTCGATGTTTCCGTTCAGCTCTTGCAATATTTTTGAGGAGTAGCAACACAAAATGTTCTGGATGATGCCATCGGTGAGAAAATATTCTGTCAAGCATAGAAACTCAGAGCCGTTGTCACTCCGGATTCTTTTGATTTTTGTGGCTAATTGTCACTCTGTTAGAGGCTTAGAGCAAAAAACTTCTTCAACTGTTCTGGTACTTCACTTTTTGTAGTTAACAAATACAGCCACACACCTCTAGAAAAGTCGTCTATAATAGTTAAAAAAAAAAAGGGAAAATCACATTTTTAACCTTCAAAGTGTCACCGGATAGCACTTTAATCCTCCTAAAAATTCCACTAACACTATAAACCATCAAGATAATTTTACTAACAGTTTAAACCTTCAAACTAGTTTTTCTATTTGCACTGCCATAAAAAATAACGAAAAAATTAATTTATGTTTGTGTAATATTAATTATTTAATTTTTAATTAATTTATAATGCAATTAGGATTATGAGATCCCAATTTATCCATTAGAGAGAGTGAAAATGCTTCTGGATCAATCTTCCAATAGATTCTTCCGATACGGAGAATACTTCGTTTTCTGACTAAGATTCGACATTCTTTGGTTTTTCTTATTCTATTTTAAGTTTCTCTCGTACCTAAGATTCTACATTAGTATATATTTGCTCCTGAGTGTGATGGAGTTCTGTAAGGACCCAATAAATCGACATGTATTAACTCGAAATTTTTTGAACTTTTATTCATACTCAAAGGAAAACTATCCCTTGTCTGTTTTGCACGAAGACAAATGTCACAAAGTTTATTTAAACTAGAAGGAGAAACAGAACTAGAAACAAACGGAAGCTTTCCCACCAATTGCGCCGATGGATGACCCATCCTATTCTGCCACATCTCATTTGACTTGGTATCCTTCGTTGTGACTGATGATGCGATCTCCGTACTGCGAAAGTGAAAGGTACCACCAACTCTTTTACCACATCCAATCACCATCCTCGAAATGCGGTCCTGAACCACGAGAAACTGATCAGCCAACTAAACAACACATTTGCTTTCATCCATTAACTGCCCATAGACATCAAATCAGACTGCAATTCTTCGACATAGTAAACAGATTTTATTACTAAATAACTGCCGAGACTGATAGAGCCCTCTTTGAATGATACGTGTTCTCTACCATCAGCCATAATGATCAAAACAGGTGGCATATCTCTTACATTCGTTAAGGCATCAAACCTGCCCGTTAAATGATGCGAAGCCCCTGTATCCATAATCCAAGGAGAGAGGGAAGACGTACAAATTTGCTGTTCAGCTGAAGGTTGCTTGCCCGCATTGAGAATTGACTTTATCATCTTCCATTGTTGATCATTCAGCCCATGGGCTCCATCTCGATCGTCGTCCGTGAGAATGTGGTTAGCTTGCTCGGCTCCAGGATTGTCAGCGGACGTCAAGCCGTAAGGGGATATCGTCCTTCTTACTTCAGTTGCAGCAGTGGTGGAAGTCGTTTCAATCGACATTGTCGTTTCATGGTCTTTGCTTTTCAGGCTCTGATGATACCATAAAGGATTTCAGAGTTCAATGTTGTATTTGTGTTATTGATCACGATGAACTGTGTACAACTTAAATAGAGAGACTATACAACCGTAGTCGTAAATCAAGGAAAATTCTATGTAGTTAAGAGGATCTAAATCTATCTCTAGCTATACAAATATTGGTATCTGTTAGAGTATATTCGTAGTCTTGATAACCAAGTGATGACCAAACAGAACCGGGCCTAACCAACCTTTAATATAAATGAAAAGAAAAAATAAAGTATAACAATGGTATTTTCCGTATAGAAAAGGTCATGATTATGAAAAGTTTAAAGAGGATCGAGTTCTGTCACTAGGAATTAGAAAAACCATTATGGAATGAGCAAATTTTGTATACCTCATTCTCCTAGATGTGAAGGGATATGCGTCAATGGTATTGTGTACTAAGTAGCTAAGATTAACTGGTATTCCAAGGATTTTATGATAGTTTTGAGTTTAGGTATGAGAAATTCAGATCTTTAAAAGTCAAAGGAAACATTTTAATGATATTTTGTTTTCATCTGATCCTTTCTATACTCCGATCTACTAGAATTTTGAGAGGAAACTATAAGAAAATTTGAAGTCCAAGTAATGGAAGCCTGGCAAGCTCATAACCTTTTCACATTTGTAAACCTTAGAGAACGTATAGCATACTAGAGAGTGTCCCACGCGATGCGTGAGTTACGCATTCAATTATTCTTTATATAGAATAAAGTTTACATTAAATTATATATGAAGTGCACATGTAGTTGTTAACATACGTGATGAAATTTTTTTAAAAGATATTCATTTATATGTTTTTAAATTATAGAGTATTAAAAAAACACATTACTTTAATACAGTTTTTGATGATATTTATTTCAATGCATTTTAAAAATTTAGAAATACTTTTGTGAATTATAAAGATAAACTTCATAATATTTTCTTGAGTATATATATATATAGACACTAAATAGTATGTCTTTCTAAAGTTTTTAGTAATAAAACCCCTCAACTAAAGATGGATATTAAAAAAACCCTCTCAACTATATATTTAATGAGAAAACCCCTCAACTTAAAATCTATTATTACAAATCCTTCTCCGTCTACATTTTCGTGAAAAGTGCATGGACTACAATTAAACTGAAATTGAAACCGACATATATACACTTAAACAACATGAATTATAAACAAAAACAACAAAACGTCATTCGATCCGATTATAAATCCCCAAACCTTAGCTCTAAATTTCTCAAAGTGAAAAATCTAAATGGATGAACCCTAATTTATCATAGTGAGATTCTCTGAAGGCTGCGTGGTGTCGAAATCATTAGGAGAGATACTAAGAAAGGTTACGTTTTAAATTGAATTATAGTCCGTCCAATTTTCACAATACTGTAGACGGAGGAAAATTTGCATTAAAAGATTTCAAGTTGAGGGGTTTTTTCTCTAAATATATAATTGAGGGATTTTCTTACGATTTATCTTTAGCTTAGGGGTTTGATTACTAAATTATATATAGATCACCGCTTTTTCGTAATTTGCACACAACATTTTCAGGTGCAAATGCATCTATATAGATGCTAAATGTGTAATATATTAACAATTGTCTAGAAACAATAGATTAATCTCTACAATTCAGTTTGTTTGGTGTATGTGTTGTGGATATAATTTTGATACATGCATAAGTTTACATTAAAGTCTTGGAAACTATTATTTAAAAACTAAAGATGTAGTAAATCTGTTTTCTTTTTAAGATTTAGAAGACATGATTTTATTAAAAAAAAAATTAAAATATTGCTAATCATTGAAAAATAAGCAATATTTTAATCGCCTTATTTTAGAAGACATGCATAAATGAATTACCATACTCAATATGTCGATTTTCCACTTATATCTAGGCCCGGTGTATAGATTTTAAATTTTAAATTTTTAGTAATTTAAGCATTGTCACATTTTATTGTCAAGAGTCTCAAACCTTGTATATGTCTTTCAAGGCTTTTCATTTGTAGCAAAAAATTTGTAACGTCCCGACCGTCATCTCTCTTAATAGGTCCAACATCTTCTCTCGGCCCGTGGACTCACCATTTCTTGACAGTCGGTCCGTTACGCCCAGGAGACTTTAAAGACTTGTTTACCGATTCTATAAATCACCACATGATCTTTCCCTGTTTTTGTCCTCACTCACACACACAGTTCTAACAATCACTTCTCGGAAGGTCACCCATCCTGAAATTTTCCTAGCTTAAGCACGCTTAACTGTGGAGTTCTCTTAGAACAGTTGACCGAAAAGATAAGTGCACTTTGATGACATAGGTGGCCAAATCAATTCTTTTAAACCTCTCCACAAGCACCACCATATCCCTTAAACCGGAGTGTTACAATTCATCCCCACTAACAGATCGCAACGTCCTCGTTGCGCACGAAGACCATCACCCCCGGCGGTGTGAGCTCTCTTTACTTCACACTCGTCTGGATTCAGCTCTGAAATCACTTGTAACACCCCGACTACCATCTTTCTTAATGGGTCCCACGTCCACCATCTTCTGACGGTTGGTTCGCTACGTTCGGGAGGCTTTAAAGACTTGTTTACCGACCCTAAAAATCACCACATGATATTTTCCTGGATTTTGTCCTCACTCACACAGTTCCAACAACCACTTCTCGGAAGGTCACCCATCCTGAAACTTTTCTAGCTTAAGCACGCTTAATTATGGAGTTTTCTCAGGACAGTTGACCGAAAAGATATATGCACTTTGGTGGCTAAATCAATTATTTTAAACCTCTTCGTATGCACCACCATATTCCTGAAACCGGGATGTTACAAAATTTCTCGTAATTTAGATGACTACGATTCTATGTAGTGCGCTTTTTCATGTTAATGGCTTTTAACTATTGATTGTTTTTTTTTCACGTCTTTATTTTCTTGTGTCAAATATTCGTGTAGATTTTGGATTCGTTCTAACATTTTTTTGAAAGGATGGAATGTTTCATATTTGTAATTATTTGAAGTATAAAAACATATAAATATCAAAATTATATTTTTTTTTGGTAATATATAAATTATTTGTTTTGATAATTTATTGTCTCCATTGGAAAAACATAATATTAGTGATTTGTTAATTATGCTCTTAGAGTAAACGAATAAATAGATGTCAATGCTCTTGACTTATATCAATCTAGAAATTAACTATTCCTTTTGTTCAATTTTTTAAAGTGATTTTAAAGTCTTTTTTCATACAAATTATGCATTTTTTCTTGGAATTCTAATATCAAAAGATCAATTATTATCGGAATAAAAATTACTCACCCAATGACAAAAAAATATTAAAAAGACAAATGATATCTGGTACTTTTCAGTGAGGACAAAACACATGAAAATATATATGCAAGTCTATTTTTTTGTGCGCCTAACATACTCTTGAGAAAAGGAGATGTGAAAAAAGAATTAATTATACTCTTACCATTGTATTACTTTAGGACACACCATTCATGTCCTTAATTTTCAAATGAATGCATACAAATGAGTTTTAATGATTCCAACAGTTAAAATATTAATTACTATCCCATTAATCACCAGTTAACCATATAGTTTTTTTTTTATTTATGTAAAATTATATGTTAGTTAATTTATAATCAAAACCCAAATAATTTTTGAAATGAAACTAAATGTATTTTCTATAAACCATTTAAATTACACTCCCATAACCCTAATTTTAACAATAATCCCAAAGACAACATATTCTTTTTCTTATAATCCACACAATTTAAGTTTTAGTGTTAAGTTTCATTCTAATAACATCACTTTTATTAAATTCACATTGGGAAAAAAAGAACAATAATCTTAAAGCAAAAAATTTGAATAGAATAAACATTACAATTATATTTATATGATTACATGTTTGTTCACATAGCAGCAAATGTAATTATGTGTATAGTACAAAATATACAGAGAAAAAATAAAGAAATGAAAAGATTTCTTAAAAATGTATTAATTTTATTTTTTTATATCGATCACATTTTACATAATTTAAATAGAATACAAAATACATAAATATATAAGAAAATAATTCGTGGTCTATAAATAAAGAATTTTATAGCCATGGAATCCTCATTGAGTGATAACACACACACACACACACATATATATATATATATATATATATAATTTTTAATAATAATAAAGATAGAAGACGTACGTTTTTGTATCGTTTTAGAAACAAATAAAACTAAGAAAATATGGTCAATATATACCATACAATCTCTATAAATAAATTAAAAATTCTTACTATCATTATGTCTTAATTACCCATTCAAGAAAATAGGAAACAAAGTAAAGTTAAAGATTTGAAGTATCATAAAGGAGAATGAGAGAATGATTATATAAGTGAAGTGATCTTGGTCTAGTGGCAAATGATAAGTCCACAGAAGACAGACACCATCACACCAGGGATCGAGTCCCCGACTCTACAATTTAATTGTAGAAATTAGGTTAATGGGCCGGCCAGTTGTGGTCCAAATGTTGACAAAAAAAAAAAGTAAAAATAAAAATAAATAAATAAATAACTAAATTAAAGTAGTTGCAATTTTGGTAAAAGAGAATTCATCTCAAAACCTTGTTTGTTTCTTATGCATTAAGTATATGTTTCTATTAAGATTTATCTATTGTGTTTGAATATATTAGTTTAAAAGGTTAAATTGAGTGAAGGAAAGAAAAAATGTTTATACAGTAGTGCGAAAATTAGAATAAAAAATTGATTTAAAATATAAAAGATAAGAGGTCATTGGTTAAAAATACTAAACCATACATACTATACCAGATCTAATAAGTACTATTTCTTATAATAAACTATCCTTCTTGAAAGCAAACTTTTAGTGATCATAAACAAACAAAATACTATTCTTCAACTTCATCATGATCATCATCAGTCATCACCTTCTCTTTCTTCCTCTATTCTTCAACTTCACCATCATCTTCTCTTTCTTCCTTTACTTAACATAACAATAACCAAAAACATGACTTGTGTTTTATTTGTTGAAGTTTAAACTAATTTTGTTTTAACTTATACTTTGCTTCAAGTTTCTCAAACACAATTTAGTTTATGTGAATTTGTAAAGTGGATCAATAGCTTAAGAGTGGCATAAATTTGTGTGTTAATGTGTGATTGAAAATATATATTTGCTATTTATATCGAAAGAGTTGATTAATATTATTAGGGTATATATGAAAAACGTTACATGAGTAATTGAGTAGACCATATAATTTCCGTTTTGAAAATGACCCAATTATTATTGAGATCATAATGAGATTTAATTACATAATGTTTAGTCGCAATTTTTTTTTCCCATGACTATCATACGTTTACAATATTCTTGTCTTTGGGCTCTTTTTTTCATTTAATTTTATATCTACTGCCCTGACCTTTTTTTTTAGTGATGGATTAAAAAAAGAAAATTAGAATTAAAAAAATGATGTCAATTAAGTGGCCTAATAGATTGCGAGTGAAACTATTTATATATATATATAAGATTCTTTACGGAATCATATTTTAAAATTATATGAATTATTTAAATATTGATAAATGATACATCATTAGGATAAAAATATTCAACTATTAAGAAGACATTATAAAATAGTTTAACAATAACGTTACGTGAATTTGAAAACCTAAATTATATGTCGAATGTACCGATAGGATAAGAAATATATTTCTTTTTAGAACTAAATTAAAGGAGGTAAAGTTAAAATGAAAGAGAACAAGTGTCATCAAAAGAGAGTGCCAAATGTCGCAATGTTAAGAAAAGTTAGAAAAAACCTTCTCATATTATATAAGACTAGATTTTACCCCGCGGTATACCGCGGGTCGATTCTTTTATAACTAAAAAATTATTTAGCAAAATTTTAAGTTATATTTGTTTTGTTAATATTGTTTATTTTGTTTAGTGTTTCTGATTTTATAATTAAATTTTGATTTTTAATTCTAAGATTTCATCCATAGTATATTGTTTAATATTAATATCGATCTAAACCCGTTGCACCATATAACCCCATCCCGTAAAATTAAACATCATTTGTTATTTTTTTTGAATAATATTTTTATCCACTACAGGTCGCAGGTTCATGCGGATAACCCCGTAGAGAGTTGCGGGTTTGCGTGTCGACCCGCCAAAAGAGAAGCTATCTTTTGAAACCTTTTGTTTTATTTAGAGGTTTTGAGAAATTATCCCTAAAAAATAATTTTTATTATATGAAAAAAAAGAATTAGAAGAAATTGTAATATCAACATTCCCGATTTTTACATCACTCGTTACTATTAATTTTTTTTTTTGCAGATAAAAATCAGAAGTTAACTAAGTCGAGATTTTTAAAAAGATTGTGTAGAGATTTTTGGTAAATTGTTGAGAACATATTTGATTTCAAAATCTTTAGTTAAATAGATAAGGAAAGATTTTGTAGAGACTTTTGCTAAATATATGAGAAATGAATTTCATTTAAAAATCTTTACTTAAATAAAACAAATTTAAATAATTAATGCTAATGGCATGCCATTGTAAATAGAGAAAATTGGAAAAAAGGATATCTACTTAAAAAATTGTCCATATATCCCATTTTTTTGTAGATTGGTCAAATAGGTTTTTTAAAAATCAAAACCCAACTTTACCCTCATATTCTCTCAAAATTAATTCAAAATTAAATTAAAAAATAAAATTTCCTAATCTATTTACAAAAATTAAATAGAAATCTAAAAGGGATTATGTTGTTCAAATGTTCAATCTTCTTAGATATCAATTTGAGCTTCCGATTTTTTAATTGACCTCTCTCAGGTGCAAGATTAATCTCTTCGACAATGTAAGTTCTCATTCTCGTTTTGACATAATAAACAATCAATTGTTTTCATCGCTAGTATCTCTAAAGAACATTGGTTTGTGTTGAATCATATAGGTTGACTTGAACATGATAGTATTCCTCATACTCTATGTGAACAACACGTTGCCACATTGAAACCAAAGGGCTACTAAAGAGCTAAGGAGACTACTAAGTAGGATTAAGCAAGTATCCCTCTTCTTGTTAAAGTGGTCTCTACTAAATAGAAAAACTCCTTTCACTTTTTTTTTTTTTTTTGATTATGATGATGCCTTCTTATTTGATTGTTGCTTTGGAAATATTTGTCTTATCAAAAATATATAAAAAAATGTGGTGGTGTCTTCCATGTGCACACACTTGTTTATCCTTTTTTTTTTGTTGAAAGTTAGATGATGATAAGGCACAAAACGTTGAAGAAAAAAGAGAGAATTCGAATGAAAACTCAGGGAGTAGCAAAAAAATCGAAAGTGGTGGCTTAGCTTAGGGTTTAGAAACGTTTTTGGTTTTAACTTTTTTCTAAAAACGTAGAAAACGATTTCTAAATTATGTAGATCGTAATCTAAACAATTAATATCCATTTAAAACGTAATCTACATTAAATATTTAGTTTCTTTTTCTGAAGATTTACTTTCTATATTTAGAGAATTCTAAAAATTTCAGAAAACAAAATCTATAGTATCGTAGAATTTACATTCTAAAAGAAGATTACAATTTCTGATGATGGTAGAAGATGTAGTAATTAGTAGAACGGCTATTCAAAAAGATTTAGAACATAGAGCAAAGCGTAGAATACATGTTCTAAATATTTTAGATATATGATTTTTTTACTTCTAAAATTTTTAGAACAGAAAATTAGTCTAAAATATGTAGAGCATGTACAAAAATGTAGAATACACACTCTAACTTTCACAGAACTCTAGAAAACGAGTTCTAACAAAATTAGACGAAAGTTTATCTATCAAAATATCAACTTTTTTTTAACCAAATCTCAAAAAGTTAACTTCAAATCACCTCTACTCTTGTATATCTACCTGTTTTTATGATTATTTTTTTAAAAAAATATTTAAATTAGGGTATAGGGGTAAAATCGTCCAAACTGACAATTTCACAAAAAAGGTGTATATGGACAAATTTTTAAGTAGATATCCTTTATTTCTAATTTTCCGTTGTAAATACTTCTCAACTTCAGGATTTTTTTGCTAATTATGATCCAAAAATGTATATATAGATTCAAGCAATTTAGAACTTCATCACTTAAGATTTTGTCAATAAATAGTGCCCTTATCCACATTTGTAAATAAAAAGAGCCATCTCTCTTAATAAGTGAATACCAAGAAAAACTTTATGTTAAAAAAGTTACTTTTGGCGGGATAAGAAGCTTGTTGCCCGTTGTCCACTGCAAGACCTTTCGCACCTTGGTCTCTCATCACGTTTTTGGAGTTTGTCGAAGAAAGAGCTTGTGTCTCCAGCTTCTCTGAATGGACCTAGGGCCGGCTCAAGGCTCAAGTAAATCGTAGGCCCTTAGACAAATCAAAAAATTTTAAACTAATATGGATAAATAATATTTTTGGGCCTTTTAACTTAGATATTTTCTTTAAAAAAATGGGTCCACTGTTTAATGTAAAATTTAGCTGGAAATATTTGGTCATATATTATAGCTAGTAAAATTTATACATAATATCAAATCTATATCTTAGTTATAATTAAAAATAATTATGAAAAAAATTAATAAAAAAGTAAAATATAATCCACAAAGAAATTTGGAAATCCAACATTGTCTTAATCAAGTAATCGAAAGTTCATATTTATAGCCTCATTTTGGTCCAAATATTTTGTGTTTTCACATATAGTTACATGCATGAAAATCTATTAAAAATATATACAACTATACTAATATTTTCATTAAGTATTCAAAAACTCATTTTTATAAGCTCATTATTTTTTAAAGTTTTTTTGTGTGTTTTACTTGCAAAAAAAAATAATATGTTACAACAACAAATAAAATTTGTATCCAATTAAATAACTTATGTTGTTATTTTGAACATCATTATTCATTATTTATTGGTTAAGATCTATGCTAAATGAAGTATTTTTGTATATATGTCAAAATCTAATTGAGAACATACGTAAAATTAGCATAAACATGTAAATTATATGTAATAACTTTTTAATTATTTTTCTTACTTCGTTAAGTAAAAACAAAAGTTAATTTTTGACATGTGACAACATCTGATCGATGTACTTGACACATGTCGTGATCATGTTAATTTAAAGTGGTTTTCCAATTTTTTTTTTAGGAAAAGAACTTAAACTTTTTTACATGTGTCAACATCCAAAGAAAAGGTAAATTACATGGTTTGGACCTCGCCCTGCGGAATGACGAGCCTACCGGCTCGAAACCTCCTAGACATAAAAAAACAAATATCATCAAAAATCGTGTCGACCTCTTAAGAAACTTAACCAGTTCTTGCCAATCACTATTAAACCACAAATGAAAATTAAAATAGAATGGTTCGCTATTTGTGATGCATTTCTACTCAAATGTATTACTTCCTCCGTTTCAAAATGTAAGACGTTTTGAGGTATTATTTTTGTTTCAAAATGTAAGACGTTTTCAAGTTTCTATGCAAATTATATATTAATTTAATATTTTATGATTATTTATATTATGCAGTCTCATTCATGATTGGTTGAACTTTTTAAAAGTAGATATTTCTTAATCTGTGTGCTTTTAACTAAAACGTCTTATATTTTGAAAAGGAGGGAGTACTTTTTTCTTCCTTAATATTGTAATGCCAAAAAAATGCTAACTTGATGGATGAAAAAATACATAAGGTCTTCAATTGATGAAAAAAAAATATTTTTTAGCAACAAAATAACATGAAAAGATAAAAAATACGTTTAGAACCAGTAAGAGAATTTTAATTAAAAAACAAAAAAGTTTGTTCAAAAAAAAAAGAAAAAAGAGAATGATAAAAATTGGTGGTTTAGTTGTAATACCAATTGGTAAGAGATGATCATACAATAAGAGTATGATTAACCTAAAAAATAAAATAAACAAATAAAATAAAATTATAAATTTAATTAACAATAATTATACGCATTTTATTAAAATTAGCTCGAAGCATTTTATTTGGAAAGACAAATAAATTACAACCTTAGCTCGTTATTATCATACATATCATCATTGTAACACCCCGGTTTCAGGAATGTGGTGGTGCATGCAGAGAGGTTCATAAGAAGTGATTTGGCCACCTATGTCACCAAAGTGCACTTATCTTTTCGGTCAACCGTCCTGAGAGAACTCCACAGTTAAGCGTGCTTGGGCTGGAGTAGTTTAAGGATGGGTGACCTTCCGGGAAGTGATTGTCGGAACTGTATGAGTGATGACAAAACACAGTAAAAGATCATGTGGTGATTTGTAGGGTCGGTAAACAAGTCTTTAAAGCTTCCCGGACGTAGCGCACCGGCCGTCGGACAGGGGTGGGCCCATGGGCCCGAGAAAGGACGTGAGGCTTACTGGTAGGGACGGTCGGGGCGTTACAAGTGGTATCAGAGCCGAACCCAGACAAGTGTGAAGTCAAGAGGGCTCACACCGTAGGGGTGACGGTCTTGGTGCGCAACGAAGACGTTGCGATCGGTTAGTGGGGGTGAATTGTAACACCCCGGTTTCAGGAATGTGGTGGTGCATGCAGAGAAGTTTATAAGAAGTGATTTGGCCACCTATGTCACCAAAGTGCACTTATCTTTTCGGTCAACCGTCCTGAGAGAACTCCACAGTTAAGCGTGCTTGGGCTGGAGTAGTTTAAGGATAGGTGACCTTCCGGGAAGTGATTGTCGGAACTGTGTGAGTGAGGACAAAACACATGAAAAGATCATGTGGTGATTTGTAGGGTCGGTAAACAAGTCTTTAAAGCCTCCCGGACGTAGCGGACCGGCAGTCGGACAGGGTGGGCCCATGGGCCCGAAAAAGGACGTGAGGCTTACTGGTAGGGTCGGTCGGGGCGTTACAATCATTTCTTCACCCTTCTTCGAGATTACCAAAAACTCTTGCCTCAAATTTTCTACTTTGTAAATGATGTAATAAACAAAATTTTGAAGTTTATGATGTCCTACCAGTTTTTTCTTTGTTCCTTGCTTGGTCTTACAATTACCTTTACTTCACATAGTTAACTCCTTTCTTCATATCCATTCAATCGTTTAAAGTTCAATTGATGCCTCCCAATCTTCTTCTCTAGTTAGACCACATCATGATAGATAATAATAGTAATGCTTCAAAATAGAATCATCTTCACTTTGTGATGTGAGACAAAAATCTCTATCTTTAGGAGATGTTAAGAATTCTTCAATCATATTTGGAACAAAGCAAAAAAAAAACAGAAAGAAAAACAAACACAAAAACATGTAACTAAGATTCACATAACATATTACGAAAATAATAACAATTTGAATGATTTACTGATTTACAAAAACTAAAAATCGAAATGTGAGAGCTTGAGAGCTAATTTGAGTAGAAGATGTAAGTATAAGTCTATATATATTATATTGGCACAATATTTTAATGTCAGATTGCCGTTATATTTTGTTTTCAAAGCTTTAGTTTACCGTTACAAGTTGAAAATTATGAAACTTTAATGCCTAAATTAATGATATATTAACAGTCCAAATTTAATTTGTATAGTCAATAAATAATTTTGACGATGTTATAGAAAAATTAGAGGAGAAATATATTTACCTGTCTTAAAGTATATTAATTGGGGTAGTTAATGATTTTCATAAAATAGAGTTTTTTTTTTTTTTTTGTCAACAGCTTTATTGGATTGGCTCAAATGAGCCAATGTGGAGGAATGTTGTTTACATAAGTAGATAGTTGCGGTAGGGTACGAACATTTCGTGCCAATTTATCCGCCTTCACATTCAAATTTCTAGAAATTAACGATAAAGAGAAAAAATCAAACTCCTCTTTGTCGCTCTGAATCGCCTCCAAGTAGCTGGCCACTCGTGTGGGGAAGACACTATCTTCACCAAATCGGAGGAGTCTGTAAGGAAAGCTACTTCTCTTTTATCTTGGCCGATCATACATCTCATCGCCCAGATTAGTGCTTCAACCTCTGTGTGGAGTGAGGTCAAGCTTCTTCGAGTATTTGCAGCTCCCATGTCGTGCGTTTCTTCGTTTGGATACGAACAAAACCATCCTAATCCTGAAAAACAATCACTTTCTTTCATAAAATAGAGTTTTTTTTTAATATATTAATATTTCAAATTACAGAATAAAATGACAAAATAAGTCAAAATTTAGGAAAAAGAAAATTTTATATTAGACAAATTGTTCGTATTTTATCTTTCTTTATATTTCATTGAAAAAAAAAGATATGAAAGAAATTTTATGCTATTAAATTAATAAAACCACAAATGAGACCAGTTTAATGCTATTATCTATATAAAAAAAAAAGTTTAGGAAAAATCAAACTAAAACAATAAACAAGAAAACAATAACCTAAAAACATTAATGCTATTAATTTAAAAGTTAGTGGAGAAATATATTTACCTCTCTCAAATCTTATATTAATTGGGTGGTTTATTGTTTTCATTAAATTTGTTAACTATTGCAAAGAGAAAAATATATTTAAAAATGAATTACTATAAAGTATACCAATAAAAAGAAAGTAAAAAAAGTTTTAGTATTTTATTAATTCTTTTAAAAGTAAACCAAATAATTTTCCAGATATTTAATATTTGTGACCATAAATAGTTAAACTCATATTTTTTGAATTTTTTTGTAAAACTATTTTATCTACATATATATAAAAAGTTTAAATTACAATCAAAACAAAATAAATAAAAATAAACTTCGACCAACTCAAAATTTGTAGTCTATAATGTATTTATAAACCTTATAATATACATTTATGTGTATACTTTTAAAAGAATTAATAAAATAATTTTACTGAGAGAAAAGTGACATATGTCGAAAAAAAACAGAACGCCAAATGGCAACTTTTAAAATCTTGAAGAAAATCTTACTTTATAATATAATATATAATTTGGATATAGTTTGGTCATTAACCAGCCAATTAGGTAAGAAACTCATTATACATGATTTTCTTTTGACTATAAATAAATCTATAAGGAAATAAATTAAAAATTCATGTTCCTTTTTATTTTTTACCATAAAAATTACTTTTTTACATATGTTTGTGTTACATATAGAATCAGTCATCGAAGCTAGAAAAATTCATTAAACCAATCTTAAGAAAAAATATCATAAAAATAGCTATCACCATGAGAACTTCAGTGGCATTTGTTTTTACTATCTTTTTCATCATATCTTTTGTTCATAGTCTTACGACAACACAATCTACTGTATTATTCGTATACCCACTTTTAATTATAGGTTTTATTTTGTCGATATAATTAATGTGCATATTGGGTTAATAATTTTTATTAATTAAAACAGGTTATGGAATGTTGTTTGATTCCGTGAGTTGCGAGGGAGGATTTGAATATAGTCCAACTCCTCCTGATGAGAACGTCAAGTGCACTGCCTTTTGTAAAACCTTGCCAAACAAATATGAATTTGGCGTATGTATTCAGCAAGGATGTTGCTGTCATAAAAATGTTTAAAAATAAATATCTCCAAGATGAATTAATCTAATCAAATGTATTGGTACTTGCTTCAGTAAAAACATCAATAGTTTCAAGACTGAATATATACTCGTTTGTTATATCCCAAATTCCCCAAATTCCAATATGAAATCTTATATCCAATATATCAAGAGCTTTGTTTGTCTTTATTGGTCAACGAATCTTAAAGGAAAGGAAAAATACAAACCACTATGTGTCAGTGTTATATAACCACATCACCGGTCAATTATTATCTTTCCCGATAATGAAAACCTTGCCATATAAGCTGAGGAGCTATTTGGAATATGATCAGATTGAGAAACTATTCGAGGTATTATTATATCTGAGTATTTTTTTCCTATAGAAGAGGTTATGATTACGAAACTTCGAAAAGAAAACCATTATGAAGGAATGGTAGAACCTGGTGATATGCTCAAATTAGCCTTAAGCAACTTTCTCAAATAAAATGATCATTGTAGTAATAAAGTTTCGAATTCCACAAAGTCCTCATGATCACACAATAGACTATTGGTTTTGAAATCAAGCTAAGCAGAAAATATTGAAAACTATAAAATAGCAGAGAAATTTAAAAACGGTTGTAAATTTAATTGGGGAAAGAATTAGGCTCAAGAAAATTCTCTGGAAATTCAGAATTAAAGATTAGATAAATTGCTAGGACTTAATTAAGAAGTAGTTCTAGAACTCAAATCACAAGGGTTAAAATCAATCGACTCTCGCTACATAGATTATCTATGTCTACACCTTAGAATTTCAAATCTCTTTGTAAATTCCTAAATCTAGACAGGCATTAAAAATCAAGTTTGATTAGTTCACAAAAATCCCTAAACCAAATCTCTTTGCGAATATTAATTTTTGCTCATCTAAGATAGTTCAGGAAATAAATTACACTCTCATGTCAATTAATCTTAAGATCAGATTCTAGAATAAGCAGTAAGAACAATCTAGATGAAAACTCTATTGATTTAGCCTAACAATTCAATCAATCTAACAATTCATCAGATCCCTTGAAAATCCATAATCCTAATAAGCAAACTACTTAGACATGGAAATTGAAAAGATCAGATAAATCTTTTTCTTCCTTTTTAATATAAGACACAAAACTTACTTATGCATAGATTTTTTTCTTCCGATAGGATCATGAATAATTTTAATATATATATATATATATATATATATATATATATATATATATATATATATATATTAACAAATTTAGACTTAAGACATAACAACATATAATGTTATACTTAACATATGTTCCGATCATGTTATTGATTAATTTTGAGAAACCAAACTTTATAATTAAAGATATTAAGATCTATAGCTATCTACAACAACCTCAAACCGAATCATTTATTGTATATCACTTGTAATATTTTGATTTATTTTTCTTCCATCCAGTTTAGTAATAACCATTGACATTTGAATATATACTTTGAAAATATTTTATATACTTTGAATATAGTTTGGTCATTGACTGACTAATTCGGTATACATGATTTTCTTTTGACTATAAATCTATAAGGAAATAGATTAAAAGTTCATGTTCCTTTTTATTTTTTACCATAAAAATTACCTTTCCACATATATTTGTGTTATATATATAATCAGCATCAAAGTTGGAAAAATTCATTAAACCAATCTTAAGAAAAATTATCATAAAAATGGCTATCACCATGAGAACTTTAGTGGCATTTGTTTTCACTATCTTTTTCATCATATCTTTTGTTCACAGTCGTACAACAACACCAGGTATTGTTTTATTCTTATACCCACTTTTAATTTATGGGTTTGATTTGGTTGATATAATTAATGTACATATTGGTTTAATTGTTTTTATTAATTATAAACAGGTTATGGAATGTTGTTTGACGCCGTGGCTTGCGAGGGAGGATTTGAATATTGTCCTCCTGGTGGTGGAGACGCCAAGTGCACTGCCTTCTGTAAAACCTTGCCAAACAAATATGATTTTGGAGTATGTAGTAAGATATACGCATGTTGCTGTCATAAAAATGTTTAAAAATAAATATCTCCAAGATTAATTAATTTAATCAAATATATTGGTATTTCCTTCAATAAAAACATCAATAGTTTCAAGACGGAATATATACTTGTTTGCTATAGCCGAAATTCTCCAAATTCCAATACGAAATCTTATCTCCTATCAGGAGCTTCGTTTGTCTTATTGGTCAACGGATCTTAAAGGAAAGGAAAAAAACAAACAACTATAAGTGTCCGTGTTATTTAATCACAGCACCGGTCAATCATTACATTTCCCGATAGTGATGACCTTGATGTATGAGCTGATGAGAAACAATTTGAGGTATAATTATCTCTGAGTACTTTTCCATATAGAAGAGATTATGATTATGAAAACTTTGAAGAGAGAACCATCATGGAAGAATGGTAGAACCTGGAAATTTTGAAGATGAAATTGAATATTTAACAAATCAAAGAATTGGATCTATGAAAAATAACAAAACTCTTATTATTATTATTGGTACACATTTTAGTAGGAAGAAGGAGAATGAATGGATAAACGTGGTGAACAAGTTATATTGATTTAGCCTAACAATTCATCAATCTAACAATTCATCATAACCCTTGAATCAAACAACATGATTGAATAAAATTGCATAATGAAATTCAATAGCAAAGACTAAGATTTTAGAAATCTTCTCTCTACAAGTATGAATTCAGATCATTCCTCTCCAAAAGCTCTCTCCAATTCTCTACTATAAGGTTCAAGCTCAAGAATAAAGTAGAGAAAAAGATATGGAAAAGATGGGTCTAAAAATAGAGCAAAAGATAGCGACGACGACGATGGTGGTCAGGTGGTGGTGGCGATGGTGGTGATGATGGTGGTGATGATGTGCGGTGATGGATTAGAATTCAGTGTTGATAAGATGAGAGCAATGTTTACGACGGAAATTCGGGAGAAGTTGGAATAAAGATAATGGTTTTAAGAAATTAGATTGAGAGATAAACTTGTGGGAAAAACAAAGAGGTCCAAAGAAAGAGACATCCGTCGATGGAGATATGAGGACAAGGCGATAGAAAGAACATGGTGAATTTAAGTAAATAGCATGAAGCACGATAAATTACATGAATTTATCGTATAAAGAAAATAACATGATTTTTTGGAGTCAATAAAAAAAAAACACTATTACCGTTTCTTCTCTCAAGTCAAGCGACTCTTAGGCGATCAAGTTCAGATTCTCTGGTTTTGCTCCAGCCGACGCCGGCTCCGGCGTCGGCTGCACTCTTTCTTTTTCTACTTTAATTGTTAGGTTTTGTTATTAATGGTTTCCCTATCTCTCTCAAACGAGCATTCTCGTAATTGGTTTCTCTTCGTTTGGAAGAGTGTTTGTCCGGCGATTCTTTTGGATCAGTTTTGTCGGTGTATGTCCGTTTAGTGCAATCTCTAGCGGTGGGTGGTAAGTATCATCTTCATATCAAGTTCGAATCCCTTAACCGCCATGGATATCTTTTTATTTTAACACTTCTTCGGCTTTCTTTTATTGCCTTTTCCAATTATCAACAAGTACGAATCATGATCTCCAACGCCGATCGCAAGATATTATTTTTGCTGTCGACCACACATTGAAAATTTTACAAACCAACATGTTTGTTCATTTGGTAGATATGAATCATTTAATTGTTGTGTATCTTCGATTTGGGAGGGACTTTATTGCCGTACGACATAATCCCTTGCCGGCGTATTTCCAAGATTTCACTTCGTTGGTCTTGTTCTTCATCAGTTTTGGTTGGCTTCGGAAACATGTACTATGGCAACAACTATGGAAGTGATGGCATTTCAGAATGAAAGAGGAAACCATAGTCAATAAGCGGAAACGATATCAAAGGTTGATTTCAAAGAAAGTAAAGTCAAAGTCAATTCCCCATGTAAAGACTCGGATACGGAAATATTGGTATCCGATAGTCATATTTTCAGAACTTACAATGGAAGCAATAGGTTTCACCATGCAGTGTGCAATTTGGAGATCAAGCCAAGAGAAGGTATCCACGCACATAGTTCGCATCAGAGCGAGATCGAATATGAAGAAGGAAAATAATGGATCTAATAGTCCGTTAGCGAGTAAGGCTTATCTGAGAAAAGCATCGTCAAATTCTTTTTGTATTGTGTATCTTTCTTACTATATAACGCATAAATATGCTTATGTAATAATTTGCTTTTCGAAAGTTCTGTATACTGACTTTGTAAAGTTGATTTGATATCAATGAATTTAGAAGGAAAAAAAAAAAAAAAAAAAAAAAAAAAATACTATTACCATTTATTCAAAATATAATAAGTCATTTATAAAAATATATGGTTTAGATCAAATATGGAACATTGTGAAAACGGAAGAGTTGGTGAGAGTGATCGAGCAAGAGAAAATCAACATTCAGATTTCATAGATCAGATAAATCTTTTTCTTCCTTTTCAATATAAGACAAAAAAAATTTGCTTATGTATAGATTTTATTTTTCTGATAGGATCATGAATATTTAAAAAAATATATATATATTAACAAATTTAGACATAAGACATAACAACATATCATGTTATATTTAACATATGTTCAGATCATGTTATTGATTAATTCTGAGAAACCAAACTTTATACAATACGGTATTAAGATCTATAGCTATCTCCGACGACCTCAAACCGAATCATTTATTGTATATCATTTATAGTTTGGTCATTGACTGACTAATTCGGTATACATGATTTTCTTTTGACTATATAAATCTATAAGGAAATAGATTAAAAGTTCATGTTCCTTTTTATTTTTTACCATAAAAATTACCTTTCCACATATATTTGTGTTATATATATATATATATAATCAGCATCAAAGTTAGAAAAATTCATTAAACCAATCTTAAGAAAAATTCTCATAAAAATGGCTATCACCGTGAGAACTTTAGTGGCATTTGTTTTCACTATCTTTATCATCATATCTTTTGTTCACAGTCGTACAACAACATCAGGTATTGTTTTATTCTTATACCCACTTTTAATTTATGGGTTTGATTTGGTCGATATAATTAATGTGCATATTGGTTTAATAGTTTTTATTAATTATAAACAGGTTATGGAATGTTGTTTGACGCTGTGGCTTGCGAGGGAGGATTTGAATATTGTCCTCCTGGTGGTGGAGACGCCAAGTGCACTGCCTTCTGTAAAACCTTGCCAAACAAATATGATTTTGGAGTATGTAGTAAGATATACGCATGTTGCTGTCATAAAAATGTTTAAAAATAAATATCTCGAAGATTAATTAATTTAATCAAATGTATTGGTATTTCCTTCAATAAAAACATCAATAGTTTCAAAACGGAATATATACTTGTTTGCTATAGGCGAAATTCTCCAAATTCCAATACGAAATCTTATCTCCTATCAGGAGCTTCGTTTGTCTTTTTGGTCAACGTATCTTAAAAGAAAGGAAAAAAACAAACAATTATATGTGTTAGTGTTATTTAATCACAGCACCGGTCAATTATTACATTTTCCGATAATGATGACCTTGACGTATGAGCTTATGAGAAACAATTTAAGGTATAATTATTTCTGAGTACTTTTCCATATAGAAGAGATTATGATTATGAAAACTTTGAAGAGAGAACCATCATGGAAGAATGGTAGAACCTGGAATTTTGAAGATGAAATTGAATATTTAACAAAATCAAAGAATTGGATCTATGAAAAATAACAAAACTCTTATTATTATTATTAGTACACATTTTAGTAGGAAGAAGGAGAATGAATGGATAAACGTGGTGAACAAGTTAAATGGTATTGAGAATGTGTATGTACACTTTCGTGTTCTTTAACTATGAAGATGGTTATTTTGCGAAAGTCACTATTTGTGCCGAAATTAGCACCCACCATAATACCGGTCTAAACCAAGGAGGATTCAAATTAATTGAGAAATTCAATTATACTGGAAAAACCCGGTTTACCTGTTAATGGGCCTTTGGGCTAAAAGCCCGTGGATATCGGGAGCATTCCTTTAGTAATATGTCAAGATCCGAAGATAAGGAAGACTGGAAGATTCAAGTCCTAGATTTAAGGAAATTTAACTTTATCTCGAAAGAAATTCTCAAGTATAAATATAGTGGGTCCGCAACTTTACACCAAAAAAACTCCTAGTTTTTTCTCTGTTCTTAAGCAAAACCTAACTTTTTTCTCAAAAAATTTAAACGTAATCGAGTGCATGATTGAGAATTAAATAAATAAAAAGTCGTTCGAATTTGTTCCCCCCCCCGCCCCCCCCCCCCCCCTTTTTAAACTAATTGAATGTTTGAAATCTAGATTCAACAGTCACGTTTGAAAACAATAACTTGGAAGTCAAACGTGCTTGGAATATGTTACTGACTAGGATTATAATATTGCATAAATTAATACAGCAAATTGTATATGAAATCACAGCTTTAACAACGATCCAATTCGTTGTTTATTCGTTTGAATCAATTTAAGGATGAAACCAAGTCGTCATGAATCGATCCACGTAAGCTGATATTTGTTGGGGTCGGATTCCATCCCTTAGCACCGAGCCGGATTTGGACACCTCAGGGAACTTCTGAAGACACCTCGGGGAAGCGTACCAACCACTTCGGAGGAAGAAAGCCTTCACCTCGGTGCAAAGTACCATTCACCTCGGGTCAGTACACCGGTCGCCTCGGGGAACGTCCGTAGCCTGCTCGGGATCTGCCAGCAAGCTTGTGAACCCGAGCCGGCTCTCTTCGAATGCCCGAGCCGATTCACTCTGGGTACCCGAGCCGGTTCATGCCAGGACGCCCGAGCTGGCTACCTCCATACGCCCGAGCCGATTTCCCTCGGGAGCCCGGGCCGCGCTTCTCCGAGCCGATTACACAAGCTATCCGAGGCTAAGTCTTCATCATCACCCGAGGCAAAGACTTAGTAAATATTCGTCTTCAAAGTACCATTTCCAGGTAAGGTGTCATTTCCGAAAAAGAAGGATCATTTCCGATAAACCCGGAAATGATAAGGAAGAATCTCGAAGGATCAACTCTAATCAAGAAATCTCCAAAGAAACTCCGAAGAATAAGGAAACTATCCTAAATCCGCGATATTCTAAGCCGACTTCGAGATAAATGGAAATCTTCCGAGAATATCGCTGGAGAGGCGGTTTGTTACCCCTATATAAAGAGACTCAAGGCTCAAGCACCGAGGGAGGCAATATCGCTCTAGAATTTACACTACGCAAAGCTCTCACAGCACAAACACCTTTTTCTTTTACGATCAAACTCTTGTACGATCAAAGTCATCTTTTTCTTAATAATATCAAGAACACCATCTTTGGTATCAATTGATTCTGTCGTTCTTTGAGAATTCTCGCAAATCGTATCCCTAAATTAAAACCCTAGACAAATCTCGATTGTGTTAGTTTCGACTTCCACAATATTCGTACTTAATTTGCCTTTGCATCAACAGTAAAATTTTCAACCAAATAACGACACTAGGAGTTAAGTAATTAAAATGACGGTGAGCAATGCTAATTTAAGTCAAACTAGCGACGAATTTGGGATTGTAACCATGGTTTTGGGATTTGAATATATTGTTTCTAATTCGTTGTAATTTATTCTACGTAAATTTGTTATAAACTTTTTAAAAATTAAATGATGTAATAAAATCAATTTTATTTTCTAATTTTTATAAATTAAAATAATACATTTAACATACAAAATAAACTTCTTATAATATATTTAATTTCAAAATAACTACTAAAATTAATAAAAATAATTTTTGTACAAAATGAATTTTAATCCCAGATCGAACTTTGCATAATTTCGAACTCACTTACCATCTAATAAGATTCTATATCCGAAAATTTACACAACAAAATAGAATATAAAATTAATAAGCCATTCATAGACAAGAGCCAGCCTTGGAAATGTCAAATCTTAATGGATGTTTTTTGTTCATAAGATTTTGATGAGCTTCAACCATGTAACCAGTGAGGACGCAAGCATACATAACAGAAGATACCTGATTTTGTGTCTTGAATAGTTATTTTTACGTAGTTGATAAAAAAAAACAAATATGAAATGAAACTAAAAAAAAACAATACCAACAGGTCCATATGATCATGTTGCAACAATCAGTCGAATGGCTGTGTTAGTACATATATATAGTTGTGGTGTAACGCCCTGACCGCTACTTGTTTTAATGGGCTCCACGTCCTCTCTCGGCCTATGGGCCCATCTGTGTTCGACGGTCGGTCCGCTACGTCCGTGAGGTTTTAAAGACTTATTTACCGATCCTACAAATTAACACATGATCTTTCCCTGTGTTTTTTTCTTACTCACACAGTTCTGACAATCACTTCCCAGAAGGTCACCCATCCTGAAATTTCTCCAGCACAAGCACCCACTGTTGAGTTCTCTCAGAACAATTAACTGAAAAGATAAGTGCACTTTGGTGACATAGGTGGCTAAATCAATTCTTTTAAACCTCTCCGCATGCACCACCATATTCCTGAAACTGGGATATTACAATTCACCGCCACTAACAGATCACAACGTCCTTGTTGCGCACCAAGACCGTCACCCCCGACGGTGTGAGCTCTCTAGACTCCACACTCGTCTGGGTTCGTCTCTAATGCCACTTGTAACGCCCCGACCACCACCTTTCTTAATCGGCCCCACGTCCTCTCTCGGCCCATGGGCCCACCTATGTCCGACGGTCGGTCCGCTACGTCCAGGAGGATTTAAAGACTTGTTTACGGATCCTACAAATCACCACATGATCTTTCCCTGTGTTTTTTCCTCACTCACACAGTTTCGACAATCATTTCCTGGAAGGTCACCCATCCTGAAATTGCTCCAGCACCCTTAACTGTGGAGTTAATTGTGCAATGGAACAAAGGTTTGGGTCAAGTTGACAAAAGAGTACAAGTACCCAAAAGTCAAAAGGAAGAACTCAAAGTGGTATAAAAGGAAGAGGTGGTAACAAGAAAAAGTTTACATACATTAGATCTAAAAGTGAGAGAAGTACACATGTTGTGTGTGGTGTTGTCCTACTAGACAAATAGATAAATTTGTTAGTGGCTTTTGTAGAAGAACAACACTCGTCAAAAAAGACAATGAGAGGTGGTTTCTTTGATTTATCTAAAGAAGAGTTTGCTAGATGCCATTGGAAAATGTGATATTTGCATTCTTATTCTAGTGTGATTCTAGACTTGGTCCTGGGATGTAGGTTATCCAAACCTCGTTAACAAATCTCTTGTGTCTTCTCTTCTTTATGCTCTCATCTCTAGTTAAGCATCTCATGTACATATCTATTATTTAAGCTTTGTAGATCTAGCACGCATCTCATAACTACAAATAGAATCAAAGAGCGAGGAAATAGAATATTTGGCGAGGAAAAATCTTCGGCAGTGGAGACAGACAGATTTTTCGGGGAGAGGGAAATAGAGGAGATCTCATGAGAGTGGTTGATGGTAGCGGAGGAATCAAAGAAAGGACAGTTCTAGTTTGTGGCTTAAGTTAATGATTTAATATATCAAAATATTGTTTCCTTCATTTTTAGTATATCGCATACAAGAAAGTTTACTTAGGTATAGATTTCTTTTTTTCCAATAAAATTATGAATTTTTCTATGTTTTCAAAATATAATATCAAATTTAGACTTAAGACGTGGCAGCATATATTGTTATAATTAACATATGTTGCGATCATATTAATGACTAATTTTGAAAAACCAATTTTATATAATAAGATCTCTATCTCAGACAATCCCAAACCGAACACCATGTACCATTTTAATATTTCTAGTTGTTTTTCTTCCATCCAGTTTAGTAATAACCATTGACATTTATCTATACTAAAAATATTTAATGTACTTGACCAAAAAAAAAGATTTTGGTCATTGACCGACTAATTAGGTAAGAAACTCATTATACATATTTTTCTTTTGACTATAAATCTATAAAGAAATAAATTTAGGGGGTGTTATTGGTTTGTGATTGAAATAGTGTTTTGATGACTTTATAGAATCATAGAAAATAAATAAAAAAAATAATATAAACGATTTAGAGTTTTTTATAATCTTGTTAATTAGTTTTACATAATCTTGTAAAGTTTTCAAAACAATCTCTATATTTTGATAATATTTTGCATGATTTTATATTGTGAAGAAAAGTGTATACAATTATAAAGCAATAACATAATAATTTAATTCATGAACAATGAGAGATTATTTTAGTTTAATTGAATGAAACAAAGCTATTATTGACTTTATAAAATTATGAATCCAATGATCCCAGATTTATGAAGATTTTAGAAGACTTTTTTACAAATCAAAAACTAATAATACCAAACTTTAACAGAGTTTAATAAAATCTTGATTGAATAACAACATATTCTACGTAACCTATAAAGTCATTAAAACACTACTTAAATCACAAACCAATATAACACCCCTTAAGAGTTCATGTTTCTTTTTCTTTTTAGCATAAAATTTATCTTTTTACATATGTTTGTGTTATATATAAAACCAGTCATCTAAGCTAGAAAAATTCATTAAAACAATCTTAAGAAAAAATATAATAAAAATGGCTATCACCAAAAAAACTTTAGTCGCATTAGTTTTCACTATCTTCTTCATCATATCTTTTGGTCACGGTCGTACGACAACACCAAGTATTATTTTATTCTTAGACATCAGTTTTTAATTATGGGTTTAAATTTGTCCATCTAATTAATGTGAATATTTGTTGAATGATTTTTATTTATTATAAATAGGTTATGGAATGTTGTTTGACTCAGTGACTTGCGAGGGAGGATTTGAACAGTGTCCTCCTGGTGGTGGGGACGTCAAGTGTGATGCCTATTGTAAAACTTTGAAAAACAAATATGATTTTGGAGTATGTAGTAAGATATACGGATGTTGCTGTCATAAAAATGTTTAAAAATAAATGTCTCTAAGATGAATTAATCTAATCAAATGTATTGGTATTTCTTTCAATAATAACTTTGAGTTTCAAGAGTGGATATATAATCGTTTGCTATAGCCCATATTCCCCAAATTCCAATATGAAATCGGATATCCTATCAAGAGCTTCGTTTGTCTTATTGGTCAAGAGATCTTAAAGAAAAAAGAAAAATACAATCCACTATATGTGTTAGTGCTATTTAGCCATATCACTGGTCTGTTATTACCTTTCCCAATAATGAAGATCTTGGTCATATGAGCTGAGGAAATATTTGGAATATGATCTGGTTGAGAAACTATTCGAGGTATTATTATCTCTGAGTACTTTTCACTATAGAAGCGGTTATTCATCAGGGAGAAATGATAGAACCTCGAAATTTTAAAGATGAATTTGAATATATATTTAACAAAATAAAAAAATTGGATCTATGACTAATTAACAAAAATCGTATTATTATCTATACATATTTTTGTAGGAAAAAGGAGAATGAATGGGTAGACGTAATGTGCAAGTTAAACATTGTTGAGGATATACTAATACTAGTCAGCTTTGATGAGCATGAATGTGTACACTGCATGCTGTCTTGTTCAATTGTGAAGTTATCTTGCGTAAGTCATTTGTGCTGACACAGTAACTTGGATGTCAAACGCGGTTTGAAGAATATGTTTTGACTAGTGTTGGTTTCGAATCCTGGACCCCATGTTCAGATCCACCCGAAGATTGCCAGGTAAGTAGAAGGTCAACATGGTCAACGGACAAACACTCCCAAACCGAAGTCCATGGCACGAACCTTACGAGATGAAGAGTTCGTAAAAGGAGACTGGAGTTTGGGAGTATGCTATGGGCCGAGCTTCAGAAGACCCATCAAGAGTTCAAAAGAATTCAAATAAATGCATTATGATAATGACTAGAGAATCAAAACGGACACATTTAAGAGCACTTACTGCATTGAATGACTAATCAATATAAATTATTGTGTATAAATATGAGACTCCCAAGACATAAGAAGGTACATCGATTTATAGCTACAAAGTCAATTCTACACTACTTCATCTATACACATTTGCTTATATTTTCACATTATTTTCCATAAATTTTGTGTCTTGTATTTTCATCTTGAGAGCTTTAACCCACAAATAAATAAATACTTGAGTGTGTGAATCCGACATCCACAACTAGGACTATAATGTTGCAGAAATTAGTACAACAACTGGCTAGACAAGCCATCAATAAAGAAGAGACTTCGAAAATCAAATCTTAATGGATGTTTTATATTCGTGAGATTTTGATAAGCTTCAATAATGTAACAAGAGAAGTCGAACCGGATAAGCATACAGAACCGGAGATACTTGAATTTGTGTCTTTGAGTAATTTTACAAAGAATCTGAGCTGAAACAAAAACAATACCAAAACATCAATATTGTTATGAACAAAGAGGTTTGGAAAGTGTTTCTTTCTGTTATTAATATATTCCAAAAGATACAACATATATATATATATATATAGGGATAGAACATTAGGGTTTAACTAAGAGATCAAGGCTACTAGAATCTACTAATGGGCCTATAATGGACATCAACATAATACTAATATTATTTATAACACTCCTCATTGGATGACCATTATAAAAAATATAATTTCTAATGCACATGTAAGAAGCTGCCTCATTCAAAACCTTACCAGAACAACTCTATGGGAAAAACTATGCTTAAAGGGAAAAGAGTGCAACGCGCTTTTACTCTCCCTTATGAGTACATCACTTGAAATCTTTGAGATGACGTGAACCAATATGATGAAGTAACTTCTCGAAGGTAGTTGTTGGAAATGCCTTGGTAAATATATAGGTTTGCAAATCTTCACTTGAACAAATATGTAGGACACTTATATCATCATTTTTCTGCATCTCATTGGTCTCTCAAGTAACTCATCTTGATCATTATCTTTGTTTCTCACAATCTCATCAATGTATGTTAAAGAATTTGAATAACAATAGTCTTTTATCTTTGGAATCACAATATTTCTCTTCAGGTATCTATCATTCGCATGTTCTTTGTTGTCTCACTAAAAATCTTTCATGGAAAACTCCAATGGGATAAAAACCATGATAAGGGAAAAAAAGTACAACTACGCACATAATCATATTTCTCCCCCTGGAATCATCATCTTCAGGATATTACTCTTTCGGCAATTATAATAAGTAGAACCTTAATAAACAAAATCTTATCTTGGGTCAGTGAACTTCTGGTCAATACATTCCTTTTAATATAGAAGATTATTTCTCTAGTCTATATAGACTTCATGTCCAAAATTTCTTATATATACAATCTTTTAAACATTCATCTTGTACAAAGGAATTATTCATACTTTTCTTGTAAAGCTTACTATTTTAACTTTTCTTCTTAGTATGGTACTTCTAGACCAATTTCTATGTAAAATCTAAGGATCTTTGAGATAACACCTCTTTCGCTAGAAGTAAAAATTGTAATCTCGAGAAATGTTATGAAGACTCGGATTCATGAATACTCTGACTTCTACTTCCTCTAGGAAAATAATTTCATCTCAAATTCTTTCTTCAAATATTCTATTGTATGTGAAATCTCTATAGGAGAACTGATAATATTTCAATCATCAACATAACTATTCTTGTAGCCTTAGCTTCTTTTAGTAATACCAACTAAGTCGATTATCTTACATCATGATATCGATTTAATTTCACACATCTAGTTCTTCTCGAAAATGAGAATTTGTGTTGCTTCTGCCAATAGAATCCTTGAGGACTGCTTCTCGCAGTTTAAGTTTTAAATATGCTTGACTACTTCTAGCAATTAAATCTTTGTAAAGACTAAATCAAGTCTTTATGTTATTCTCAAACTGATAAGGGATCTACATAGTTGCATCTACCATATGAGAGTATACCTCTTTGTAATCGATTCCAAATCTTTGTGAGAATCATTTTTGCCTCTGAACGTGCTTTATATCTCATAAACTCCATTTATCTTCCACTAGTTTTACATATTCAAGTGTAAGGACTTCTACTCCAAATACCTTTTCTTTAAGAGACTTTAACTATTTTTCTATAATTTCTTTCCATGATTGGCCAATCATCATATTATGTACTTTTCAATAGAAAATTTTCTATTAACTATGGTTTATGATCTTCAACTTTCATTCATCATCAACTGCTTTACTGATTAAATCTTCATTTTATTAGTTTTTAAAACACCACTAATATTTGATATATCGAATGATCCTGATTAAAGTAAAATTGTATAAAACAAAAACTGTTTTTGTGGTATATCATTACTTAATAACAATTGTAAACTATAAAAGATAAATGTCTTATAAAATGATAAAATTTACAAATTTTTATATATAATATACACTACAAGAAAACATGCCTTTTGCGACCCCCAAAAGAGTCCTTAAACGGTCGCTAATCGTTGTTTGCGACTGAAAAAGTTGGTCGCTAAAAAACGGTCGCTAAATAAATTGGTCGCACTATCGTCGCATATTTGTGACGGTATAGAGACTGATATATGTTGTCGCATATAAGCAACGATATAGAGACGGAAATTAGGAGTCGTATATTTACGACGTCTTAGCTACGCCTAGTAATTAGCGACTAATTACTGACAAACATTATAGTTGTAGAATTGAGTCGAATTTGGGTTTGAGAGACTATTAATTAGTCGCAAATAAGCACAAATTTGGATTCTAAAAACAAATATTCCGAATTCAAATACATCCAAAATGTTGCTAATTTAAATCCTTAATGTTGCTAATCAAAAGCCTTACACATAACCTTATACATTCAAAAGATCCATCATGTTCATCATGTTCATAAGAGAAAGAACAAAAGTACTTAGAAGGATGGAGAAGGTGTCGTTGTGGCTGCGACGGTTCCTGTTGGTGCAGTGGCTGGATTGGTTTCTCCAGCCATTTCTTCTGCGTTGTTTTGTGCAGTGGCGGCTGTGGCTGGTGCATTGGCGGTGGCTGTTGCATTGGCAGCTGCTGTGGTGGCTGGTGCAGTTGGTTGTGGCTGAGATGCAACAAAAGCTACAAAGGCAGGATCACTCTCTTTTCAATACATTACCAGCCTCTCCAAGTTTGCAATCCGAGTTTGAGATGCTTGTTGCTCCACATCACGTCGAGCATTCTCTGCGTCGTGCTCAGCCATCTTTTGACGAAGTTGATCATGAAGCTCAGTAATGGAGGAAGAAGAGCTGCTAGCATAGCTTTCTTTTCTTTTCCCTTTCTTAAGGGTCACCTTAAGAGATCCAATGCCAAAATAGTTCCCCTTCACATCTGTTTCAGTACACTTAAGAAAAAAAAAACAAAATCATGCTCAAGCTAAAATAGAATCATTCAAGTATTCAAGTATTAGCAAATAGAGTCATTCAAGTATTGCTCATCAAAAACAGAATCATTCAAGTATTAATCATAAAACATGGACTGATTCTATATATGATTACCAAACAGTGATGATGATATGCAAACTCTAAACAAAAACTTACACGAAATTACCTTAAGAAAGAGTTCATTCTTTTCTTCAATGGTGAGAGTCCGGTGAGTTGACTGCTGAGAGGAATCATCTGAAGCGTCTACACCATCTTCATCCAGTTCAGACAGTCTCTCTTCTATGCTCTTATTATAGACCTCAGCTACTTGTTTGGCTTTACCATCTGCTCTTGTGTGTGTTTGCATAAACACTTCTCCATATGACACATGACGCCCCAATTCTTCCTCCTATAATGATACAAAGACATCATTAAAATCACAAAACAAAGAGGTAACAACATATAGTGATCTAAGTGCAATATTTAAAAACAAAGAAAGGTTATATAGATTCATACCAGCTCTTGGTGAACTTGCATGAATGATTTTTGCCTTGATACGTGTTTGTGGACTCCAAGACCATTACGATCACTGTTTCTGCACTGTGATGCACTTTCACTCCGTCCATTGCTTCCTCAGTTTTCCAATAAGCACACATCTGTGCCCACAGGTCATTACTGGTAATCCAATAGGGTTGTATACCAGTTCTCCTCGCTCCACTAACAATTCCTTTAAGTCACTAGACATTATTTTAGATTTGTTAGATAAGTCGTTTAATCGAGGTAACTTCGTCGCAAAATGCGTAACAAAGTAGTCACAAAAGAATAGCACATTCGTTGTAACACTAGGCAGTGGCAAAGTAATCGCAAAGAAACACACTTTTGCGACGGTCGTGTATGAGTCACAAACTAATATTTATGATTTCTAAACATTAAGATCAAAATACATTAGTATAAGTATTATATATCACTCCAGAGTCCATTTGTGAAGTGTATCTTTCAATTTATGTGATAAAACAATGATTTGGTAAGTTTATTTTCAAACTTACATAGATTAAGATCATTCTCTTTTAAAAGTATATGTAACATTTTATACATGATAGGTTGTTACAAAGATTTAGTTATAAACATGAAAAACTTAAAACATTAACAACTAATATTTCAATGTATTAGTTATAAGCATTGCAAAATATGGTTACTTAACATATTACACATTCTATTTTATCAAATTACAATTTTAAAAACAGAACATGTCTCTAAAGAGAGGCAAATTAGTTGTAAATGTACGACTATTTTGTGACGATTAAGATATTTCAGACAAAAAAAAATTGGATGTCGTTTGGGTTGCAAAAGTATCGTAAAAGGGTCGCGTATTTATGACCGTTCTCGGACTATACTATGGCGTCGTATATTAGCAACGAATATGCGTCTGTTTTTGTCGTAGTCGTTAATGAGTCACTTAAGTGTAACAAAAGCGTCGCAAATATTTGCGACTAAAAAAAGAGCCACAAAAAGGAGTCGCAAAAGGCTTGTTTTCTTGTAGTATATATGTAACCATTAAATTTTAAAAATCACTAATTTTAAAAACAAATTGTCCCGCAGTGTACCGTGGATTAAAATATAGTTCTATTCTATATTATTTGACACTCCTAGCCATGTAAACAAAGGATTTAATCAAACTTCTTAGCAAACCAGAGATCTGACCAAACTGCATCAACACAGTCATGACACCTTTAAAAGAAGTCGTTGATTCATCCGTGAATATCATGACGTCTTCCGCGAAGCTCAAGGACGTATGGTTGAGTTTATGGCAATGAGGATGGTACTTTGATACGCAATTCTAGAAAGAACGTTGTTGACAATAACAAAAACATATAAGATAAAAATAAAAAAAAATCTCCTTGGCATATATACACCATGAAGTGCCGAAGAAACCCCCAAGTTTCCCTAAAAATACACAAGTAAGCACAATGGATTTAACATCGAAAACACATGAACTTACCATCATCTGTCTTTGGTATTAGTAAGAGGATTTATCGCATAGATACTCCGAGGTAAAAATCCAGAGAAGAAAAGAACTGAACTGCAGTAACAAAATCATATATTTCAACCAATTAATAGGCCATAATACCTGGTAGAACTCAACCGTGTAACCATCATGTCCTAAGCATTTGTCTATTGGCGAATAGAAAAGCACTACTTTTATTGGTGTGGCAGATACCAACCTATGAGCTTTTTGATAATCTAGGATTTCTTTTAGAGTTTCTTGGAACATGGTTATTAGTCAATATATATTAATTTGGATCTTTTTATTTGCCATGTTTGATAATTATGGTGACACGGGTCAACATCGAATTAAGGGTCTAAGATTAGCTAAAACCTTGTCTAACCACAACAAACTTAAGTTATCCGACTAACTCTAGGGATGAGTTCAACTAGAACTCGACACTCGTAATTTGGATGGACATAGTTAAGCGTTTTTTACTCTTTTTCAAAAACTAATCTCGTTTTGTGAAAGACCAATCTAGCTTTCTTTGCAGTTTAATTTTATAAAATGCAAGTCCGATATAATCCCGCGATGGAATAACCTCTGTTAGGCTGGTACTTACAAATTCAAATCCTTTTTAGGTTGACCACAAATTGATAGTCTCCGATGATTTTTTACCTCAACTATTAATAGCAAACTCATACTAATTGAGAAACAACAAAAAAGCTTTAAATACAAATGTAGCACACACGAAAACAAATCAACACGAAAAAGATCTAAACATCTACCAAAAATCTCTCAATATTTCTATTCGTGTGTAGCCTTTGCATGCTTGGCTATATATCCAGTGCCGGAATCAGGAATCGGGAACGAACTCAAAAACAAAAAACTCTTGTGGATGAGGTGTTATTCCAAAAATGACGTTATAGGTCCAAAAATAATACCAATCGGAGGGCATTTTATAGATAATTTTCGTACTAACATTTGGAGTACGACTCGTTTCATGTGTACCTTGAGACAAGGGCCTAATTATAGACACTATCAAAACTTTACAGCATTTAAACAATTTAGTTATAAGGATTATGGAGGCTTATGGGATTGGATAGCAAGAGAAGATAAAATCTATTTAAAGAAAAGACCTGGGTTACATGTTAGAAATCCAGTCAATATGCATAAAGTGTATGATTGGATATATTAAAAAACGTTAACAAGCTATTTGAAAATAAAAAGAGTTCTAATATTCAGGGAGAGTTTAAAATGACAATAACATTATTTGTCTTGTGTTGAGTCTATCATTTATGTATAAAATCTAAAAATTTAGTTGTTAATCATTTCCTTATTTGTAAATCTCTAATAAAAAATTATGGTATTCAAACTATATAATATTTCTAGTATCAATAAATAACTAAACCAAATCTAATTTATTTGATACTTTAAAAAGTTTTAGTTATTCGTATGATATTAACTAAAACTTTGGGACTTATTAAATAAAACTTTGAACATGTGGGACACTGTGTAAATTTAATTTTACATACATCACGACATAATTATATTACGTAAGTTACATATGAATGAAATTTTCTTAATTATAGATATTTGCTTACTTCTGAATCCTTTCTCAGAATCGATTTCAATGGTTTCAAAGACATAACATCATGCTCATCGAAAGAACTAAAACTTCCTTTCGATGTCCTCCTCTTGATTCTCCTTGAACTTATTCGTATCTCATCAACTTCATCCTTTATGCTAACAATTTTTCTTGGAGCCTTTTCTTTTGGTACACGTAACTCTACTTGTTCTCCATCAACCGATAATCTCTCATTTTTCTCCATGTTTTCTACAACATTGCTTATGATATTAGAGCCAATATCAGAATTTTCTTCGTTTGATACAACAATACCAAGTGTCTGTGGTTGGCCAAGTGTTACTTTCTTCAAAGCCTGTGTTGCTAATAACTTCACCAAGCAATCGTAGAATCGTCTCCAGATATTGAGAGGACGACGTTGAAGTTCTCGTTCTTTGCACACCATTTTTTGATCGAGTAAAGAGAAAAGCATGTTTTTTGGTTTTGGGAGTTTATGGTTGGCTCAAAATGTAAGAAAAAACAAAAAGAAGAGCAATAATTCATTGTCAATGATGAAGATATGGTTAATTAACTTGTAAGAGTGGACTACTCGGAAGAAACAAGTTTGGGATAAAGATTGAGTAATCTGATTCTTTGATTTTACATGAAGACATCTTTTTTATGCTTAATTTTTTATAATCTTTCGCTCTATATGTAGATGTATATACTAGGTTTATCAAATTTTACATTATTACTTATAGCTATAAATCATAACGTCTACTAAAAGTTATTATTTTAACAATATACATAATATTAGTTTTTTTCTATTTTGTAGAGAAACGTCAGAAGTTTTATTGAAATTAAGATAGAGTTTAGTCTTAGATAGAATTTACCATGCTAAGGTTGTTGATGTTTTGCATGACCTAGGAAATGTTTGTATTTGAGTTCATCGACGAATTGCAACCATGGGAAAACAAGATTTTTGGAAGTGTAATGTCCTATCAGTGATTTCTACAGTTAAGTCACCCTCGAATCCGAAAATATCCTAGGCAAAATAACCGAATGGATACTAAATTTTAAAACCGAAAAAACCGGAACCGAACCGAAATTTGAAAATATCGGAATGGATACTAAATTTTGAAACCGAAATAACCGAAATCGAATGGACCCAACCGATAACCGAACGGTTAACCGAAAGCCCATGCCTAATATATATATTAAAAAAAAAAAAAGTCGATAAAGGTCAAAAAAATTAATAATAAAAGGTACAAGAGTAAACCGGTGTAAACCGTTTCGACCAAAAAAGGAAAGAAAAAATAATCAATCTTCTTCCCCAATCCCAAATTTTAAACCTAAATTATTTTCCCAAATTGAATATTCTCATTCCCAATCATCTCCTTCTTCTCCATCGCTAATTGATCGAACCTTAAACCCTAATTCATCATTTTGATTCTTTTTCCATTTGGTTCATTCTTCGAATTCCAGACTCGTCTCTAACCATGAGCGCAATCTATCTCCTCCGCAAAATTTCCACGAAAACTCCTTCACGATTTCACAGAAGCCTCTTCTTCTCCACTTTCTCCAAAGAATCAAAACCAGATTCATCACGAACAAACTCAATTCGCCATTTATCAAGCCAGAGATTCATCCCTTCGTCCATTTACCGTTTTCCCCAATCAAAAATTTTACCAAATCGAAAATTCTCCACATCCGTTGAAACCAATTCCAGTGACAAAAGTTTCGAGAGAATTCATGTTCAGAGTGGTGCAATTTTAGAAAGGATACACAAAATCGAAGAAGAAGAAACTGTTTCTAAAGTAAATGTAGAAACTGAGAGAGTTGTGAGAGAAGAGAGTGAAGCTGAGAAAGAAGCGTGGAGGATTTTGGAAAACGCTGTTGTTAGGTATTGTGGTTCGCCGGTTGGGACTGTGGCGGCGAATGATCCTGGAGATAAGATGCCTTTGAATTATGATCAAGTTTTTATTAGAGATTTTGTGCCTTCTGCTTTAGCTTTTTTGCTTAAAGGAGAAGGTGATATTGTTAGGAACTTTCTTCTACATACATTACAGCTTCAGGTATGTGTTATGATGAATCTCTCATTGATGTATATGTTGATAATTGATGTGGTGGTCTGGTGGGGTTTGGTATTGATGGAGATTTTGTTTGTTGTTTTAGAGTTGGGAGAAAACTGTAGATTGTTACAGTCCTGGACAGGGTTTGATGCCTGCGAGTTTTAAAGTAAGAACCGTGGCGCTTGATGAGAACACTACGGAAGAGGTTTTGGATCCGGATTTTGGTGAATCAGCTATTGGTCGTGTTGCTCCTGTGGATTCTGGTCAGTAGATTGTTAGAAAATGTCAATGTGTACATGCATATGCCATTTACTGTTCTTTGCGAGTGGCTTTGGGAGAGCTATGTGGTTTGAATTCTCTGTGGGACTGATTGTTTCTTTTGTACTTTATAGGTTTGTGGTGGATTATTCTCTTGAGGGCATATGGAAAGATAACTGGAGATTTCTCATTGCAAGAGAGGATAGATGTTCAGACAGGGATAAAGCTTATCATGAACTTGTGTTTAGCAGATGGATTTGATATGTTTCCTACGCTTTTGGTCACTGACGGTTCTTGTATGATTGATCGTCGTATGGGTATCCATGGCCATCCTCTTGAAATCCAAGTAATAGTTCTTTGTCTCATTGTCTTTTGACAGCGTTGAAATATTTTTTGTGAGACTTAAACATGAATTTTTTTCTCTTTGGATATATTGCAGTCGTTATTCTACTCAGCACTCAGATGCTCCCGTGAGATGCTTTCTGTTAATGACAGCTCTAAGAATCTTGTAAGAGCCATTAACAATAGGTTAAGTGCTCTTTCCTTTCATATCAGAGAATACTACTGGGTGGACATAAAAAAGATCAATGAGATATATCGGTACAAGACAGAAGAGTATTCCACGGATGCTACTAACAAGTTCAACATCTATCCTGAGCAAATTCCTCCATGGCTCATGGACTGGATTCCCGAGCAAGGTGGTTATCTTCTCGGGAACCTACAACCTGCGCACATGGATTTCAGATTCTTCACGCTTGGGAACTTTTGGTCTATTGTTTCGTCCTTGGCTACACCAAAGCAGAATGAAGCTATATTGAACTTAATTGAAGCTAAATGGGACGATATTATTGGGAATATGCCTCTTAAGATCTGTTACCCTGCATTAGAGTACGATGATTGGCGTATAATAACTGGAAGCGACCCAAAGAACACGTGAGTTTCGCTTACTTGTAACTTTCTCCTTTGTGAACTCCCTTGGCTTGTGACAATATCTGTATTTTCCTTGAACTTTTTCGGTGAATCAACCCTGAAAACACTTGTCAAAATTTGCAGGCCTTGGTCGTATCACAACAGTGGATCCTGGCCAACACTTCTTTGGCAGGTATGCAGATATATGTCAGTAATTTGGATTAGATAAAAAAATATTAACAATACTCGGATATGCATATAATTAAACAACTTGCTTGATGCTAATGAGACCACAAAAATCAACTGGTTACAATTTCAGAGTTTCATCGGTAACGTCTGAGGATTTCTGGTTTATAATAGACTTTTGTGTGTTTGATTTTCGAAACAGTTCACATTAGCATGTATGAAGATGGGAAGACCAGAGCTAGCGGAAAAGGCTCTTGCAGTGGCTGAGAAGAGACTGTTGGCAGATCGTTGGCCAGAGTATTACGACACCCGATCTGGCAAATTCATTGGAAAGCAATCCCGGCTTTACCAGACATGGACAGTTGCTGGATTCTTGACTTCTAAACTCCTCCTAGCTAATCCAGAGATGGCATCACTATTATTCTGGGAAGAAGATTATGAACTTCTGGATATCTGTGCCTGTGGTCTCAGAAAATCTGACCGGAAAAAATGCTCCCGAGTCGCTGCCAAGACTCAGATTCTTGTTCGATGAGTGCAAAACACAGTCTCTTTTACTTCTCTGAACACTCAAAACGCAATAAGCCTTTTAGGCTATAGGTCTTACAGAAATTGAAAATTCATCACAGAAATTGTATGTCACATACTAACATATATTATTTATTGATCTCTGCTTGTGTGTATATATATGATTGCAACAGTTTTATATTGTTGCAGCTTCGTAGATGGCAAAGTAAGTGTTGCTTATGCTAGATTTTACCAAATTGTCATTTTATCTCTACCAAGCATTGCCCTGAGTAGTTTATGCTTCTACACGCGGCCTGGACAAATTGTCCGAACCAAATCGAACCAACTAAAATTTTCAGGTGTACCAAGTAAACCGAGAGGTTCGTTTTTACAGTTCTGGTATTTGAACTGGTTTGCTTTGGTTATTATCTTAAACCTCGAAATAAAATTGATACCCCAGTTTTACTTGTACCCCTTGTTCAAAAACGCGGGCGCCTAGCCGCCTAGTCGGCCGCCTAGGCGCTCCGCGGGACACAACCGCCACGATTATGTCCTAATCGGACTAATTAATCGTTGACCGATTTTTGGACCGCCTAACTACTCTCGGCGTTGAAAATCGGATTAATAACCGATTAAATAAAGTTCTAACTTGTAAAGCTTTTACTTGTTGGGCTATTAAATGGGCCTCAGCTTTACCGATGGTTTAATCATACAAGATGGGTGGAGAGTGCAGTATTTATAAGCAAAGTCTTCAGTTCTCTTTCTCTTGCCTAACCGATAAGGGACTTTTGATGTTAACGAATGTTTTAGTTCGTTCTCTTTAGAAATTAGAATTCCCATTTCTCTTTTATTTCCTCTTTTTTGGTCTTTGTAATTAATTCTATTATTTATTACTAAAAATATCAACGTTGGATCATTTCCTAATCCATAAAATCTGGATAATAAACATTAATTTAAATACTACATTTATATACTAATTGACTATTTTGTATTAGACACACAAAAAAAGAGTTTCCTCAAGATCAATTTTGCCAAAATTAATTTTTTGTTGACAATTATTTGAATATTTATATACATAGCAAAATATATTTATTTTTTAACATTACATTAAACACATTAATGCATAAAACATTTATTTATTTAATTTTAACATTAAATAAAATAAAATAATACATAAAACTAATCCCCGATTAATATCCGATTTTCCGCCTAGGCGCTAGGCCCAGCTCGAGCGCCCGACTAACGCCTAGCAATTTTTTGAACAAGGCTTGTACCCTACCCCGACTCTAGTGGTAGTGGGGGTCGATCTCGATCTTATAATGCTTTTACTTGACCTTTTTTATTTCTACTTTTAGTACTTAACAGAAATTCATAAAAATTGAACCAAAAGTTGGGTACTAACCAAATTTTAATCAAATTTTAGCTAACTGAACAGCAATTTCATCGAAAATAACCACAATCTAAAACCAAATCGAAATATTAAATACAGTAAAACCTCTATAAATTAATAATGTTGGGACCATGATATTTTATTAATTTATAGTGATATTAATTTATCTATAAATTAATAATTATTAATTTATAGCGTAAATTAATATTTATTAATTTATAGAAAGTTTTGTTTCAATTGTAAAAACTTTTTAAAAAAAAATACGAGCTAAAGCAATGTGATCTAACTAAGATTAATGTTTTGGATGTTATAAATTTTATAGTTTTAGCCTTAAACACTTAATATTTCGAAAAAAATAATTTATATTGACAATGAATATCAACGATTATAAAATTCACATATACAAACGATATACATAAATTAAAATTCACAAAGACATCCATTGTTGTATTTTAAAAACATATACGACTATTAAAAAAAAAATTATGCATATTCAAAATATGAAAACTTACAAAAATTTTTGGCTATTTTTATGAAAAACACTAAAACTATTACATGATTATTAATTTATGATATTATTGGGACTATATTTTTATATAGGGATTTCAAAAAAATTATTATCTTATTATCTTATCGAATTTGGTTAATTTTTACATTGGTCCGACTCGGGACCGGCCAAATTTATTAATTTATCGTGTTTATTAATTTATCGAGTATTAATTTATAGAGGTTAGTACTTCTTTACAATACCCGAACCGAACTTTCACCTACCAAAACCGAGCCGATATTATTCGGTTTAACTTCCAAAAACCTTTATTTCAAAACCGAATTATCGGAAACTCGAACCAACCCGACCGGATACCAGAACACTCCCAAATACGCTTTGCTGACTCAGAACGAAACGATCACGACTTGCGAGCTTTCTCGTTCCGACAATGGCGAAATTACTACAGAATCCAGAAGTCCCAAACCAACTGTGATCAGACAACGTTTTGGTCTAAACGCAAGACATGAGCATAACGAAATTTGCACGCTCCAATGCGTTTAAACCAATCCCAAACTTTGTCAGAAGCTCTCTACGCAACGCTTGCGTCGAGTCAAGTCAAAACACAGAGTCTCCTCCATATAAACCCAAGAAGCATCACATTTTAGCAACAAATCTCATCGTTTCATATTTCGAAAAAGGTTTAGTCGAAGAAGCACGCTCACTGTTCGACGAAATGCCTGAGAGAGACGTAGTTGCTTGGACCGCAATGATTACTGGTTACGCTTCTTCCAACTACAATTCTTGTGCTTGGGAGTGTTTTCACGAGATGTTTAAGCAAGGAAGGAGTCCGAATGAGTTCACGCTCTCGAGTGTTTTGAAGTCTTGTAGAAACATGAAGGTTTTGGCTTATGGTGCTTTGGTTCATGGAGTTGTGGTTAAACTTGGTATGGAAGGTTCTTTGTATGTTGACAATGCGTTAATGAATATGTACGCTACTTGTTCGGTAACAATGGAGGCGGCTTTTTTGATTTTTCGGGATATTAAAGTTAAAAATGATGTTACATGGACTACTTTAATCACCGGGTTTACACATTTGGGTGATGGCATTGGTGGTTTGAAGATGTATAAGCAAATGTTGCTGGTAATTTTGCTCTATCCCTCGTGTTTTCGGTGAAGTTGTTATGTTTTTGGGTTGAGATTCTAACATTTTGGATCTGTTTTGTGTGTTCAGGAGAATGCAGATGTGACACCTTACTGTATAACAATAGCGGTTAGAGCTTCAGCTTCGATTGATTCTGTTACAACCGGCAAGCAAATTCATGCGTCGGTGGTTAAACGCGGGTTTCAGTCTAACCTTCCGGTGATGAACTCTATATTAGACTTTTATTGCAGGTGTGGTTATTTATCAGAGGCGAAACGCTATTTCCATGAGATGGAAGATAAAGATTTAATCACATGGAACACTTTAATATCCGAGCTTGAGCGATCAGATAGTAGTGAAGCTCTGCTTATGTTTCAGCGGTTTGAATCGCAAGGCTTTGTTCCGAATTGTTACACTTTCACAAGTTTAGTTGCTGCCTGCGCCAATATAGCGGCATTGAACTGTGGCCAGCAACTTCATGGAAGGATTTATAGAAGAGGGTTTAACAAGAACGTTGAGTTAGCTAATGCTTTGATCGATATGTATGCTAAATGCGGTGATATACCAGACTCTGAAAGAGTATTTGGCGAAATCGAAGAGAGGAGGAATTTGGTTTCTTGGACTTCAATGATGATTGGGTATGGGTCACATGGTTATGGAGCAGAAGCTGTTGAGCTTTTTGACAAAATGGTTAGTTCGGGTATTAGACCTGACCGGATTGTGTTCATGGCAGTTCTGAGCGCGTGCCGCCATGCTGGTCTAGTGGAGAAAGGATTAAAGTACTTTAATGTGATGGAAAGTGAGTATGGCATAAATCCAGACCGAGATATTTACAACTGTGTGGTGGATTTGCTTGGAAGAGCGGGGAAAATAGGCGAGGCTTATGAATTGGTTGAGAGGATGCCATTTAAGCCAGACGAATCCACTTGGGGAGCGATTTTGGGGGCTTGTAAAGCGCATAAACACACAGGATTGATAAGCAGATTAGCTGCAAAAAAAGTTATGGAGTTGAAACCGAGAATGGTGGGGACTTATGTGATGCTTTCATACATCTATGCAGCAGAAGGGAAGTGGGTCGAATTCGCGAGAGTGAGGAAGATGATGAGGATGATGGGGAACAAAAAAGAAGCCGGTATGAGCTGGATCGAGGTGGAAAATCAAGTTTTTAGCTTTGCCGTGAGCGATAAAATGTGTCCTAACGCGAGTTCCGTATATTCAGTCTTGGGGTTACTGATAGAAGAGACCAAAGAAGCTGGCTATGTTCCTGACTTAGACTCCCTAGTTTATGATCAAGAAGTCGGAACTTAAACATGAGATGAAAATCCGGTTTCTGATTCCGTGATCGAGTAAACTGGAGAGCATTTGCCAAATTAATGCTCTAGTGCTGCTGTTTGTTGTTAAGTTATCGGTTGGATTGATGCTCAACCGATTTTTTCGCCCATTGAATGACGCAAGCAACAACTAACAAAGATCAAGAAAGTAATGAATGACATCAAAAGATTGTTGAAGACCACAGAATCTGACAATATCTGGACAAACCTCTTTTAGGTATGGCTCTATCTATACATATAGTATTGTAGACTGTCCCACTAATTAAAGAACAAACATCACCATACCTCGATTTAGATCAGGTAATGGCTAAGTTTAGTATCAGGTCAATCTTAACCTGCCTCAATGGATCAAATGTTGTTGGCCTATTTATAGTACACACTCTTCTTTCTTGTGTTGAGATTGTGACTTGTTATAGCTTCCAAGAAACTTTTAGAAATCGTTGGCTATGAAGTTTCCTTCCTTCAAGCAAAAGTTATAGCTTTCTGTTGAAATGTTAACATCAGAAGCTTGTCCAGATCTAGACAATAGGTTTTTTGATAATACAGAATCTGCTTTATTTAAGGATATTGATTTAATTAGATATCTATAGACTCCAAATCTGAAATTGTATCATCTTATTGATAAAGGAAATTAAGCAGCAAATAGCAGAAAGTAATACATGATTAGAGATAGATTAAAGAGACTAAGCATCTGTGACTGCAACAGCTTCTTTGACCTCAGTGGTTCCATTGTTCTTCTCCATTGCAGGTTTCTCAACCTCAGGAACAACAAAAGCCGACACTGGGAAAGTCCTGGACAAACCTGTCGGTGTCCTGAAATTGATCTTCCCTGAACTTATCGGCTGCTCCAAGGTAAGCTCATTGAGAGTAACCCAAATAAGAAGCTCTTTGGCCTTAACACCGGTAAGCTTCTTGATCTTTCCGACCTCCACCTGGGCAGTGACCTCGGTGGCGTAAGAGACAAGTTTCCCAATTTCTAGAAACTTGTGGGTGATGCTCTTCTTCTGCTTCAGCCAGACAATACCTGTCTCTCTGTCGTAACCAACCTCTTCAATGTCCTTCAATGGCAATAAACCATTAGGCATGGAAACTTCCTTGAGAAACTCCTTTGTCTTCTCACGACATATCTCATCTCCTGTGTATTTCTCTGCCCTAGCTCTCACTTCATCTGTAACCAAACCCATCTCTGTGTTTTTTTTTTTGGTGTTTGATTTGTTTTGTGTTAAGATCTCTGTTTTTTAGGTTTTAAGCGAGAGATCTTTGCCTTTTCATTTATAGGTGGTGGGATATGAATTCACCCTTGTATTCTTTATTAAATTACGGATTTTGCCATTGTGTGAAATTTAATGACATGTGTAGGCATGACTATGAAAAGCTCCTACAACGGTTTAGGCTTATAAAGTCAAAGATTAATGGACCTTGGGATGTTAAAAAAGGTACACAATTTGAGCAAAAAAGTAGTTGATCATTGCCTTAAGTGTGAGTCTTTTAGTTTTAAAATTCAATCTGCAAAAATAAAAACATAAATATTGAAATTAGTACAAATGGCCACACATTTATATCAAGATCAAAATCAAGATATCACCCATTTTTATTTATTGTTCTTACTAGCATTTTTTTCTGAAAGAAATGGTTTAAATTTATTTGTTAGGTGAAAAAATTGATGAATTAAATTTAAATAGAAAAGAATATATTTCAAAGGTGAAAAAAAACTACTTCAAATGGCCACCCATTTATATCAAGATTAAAAATACCTTGATTTTAATTGATTTGTTAGCTTTTTAAAATGGGTAGATTAGTTTATTAGGTGATGAATTTAATATTTTGGGGTATTGGATTGAAATAGAAAAGAAAAATTTGGAAAAAAATGTGATGCATGTATGTATATAGTGTAAAGGTCTTTAATGGTTATAGTTGGGCAGATTTATGGCCTAAATTAAAGTGACTTGGGTGAGGAGACAAACGTTACATAATATAACCAATAATGTATCGACACGAGTCCAATCGCATTTTTTTCATTTGTAGGTAGGACGGTCACCTTATTTAATCGCATTGTGAGGTAACAACTTGCAAATGTGAAGAAAAATTAAAAACAAACAAAAGTACATGAATCATGGTTTCGTATGCAAATATATATTCGTCTACATCACGAGATTGCAAAATATATAATATTTAGGTTAACTTTTCTATATATAGAAATAGAACAAGTTAGAAAGTGAAATACAGAGGGGCAATGCATTGAGATTATTAGTCATGTAGATAAAGTTGTTAACATGCATTAAAAAAAACTAATGGTAATTTTTCACACAAAAAAATTATAATGTTAACAAATATAATACAAATTTATTCAACAAAATATTGTTTTTTTTTAGTTGTATATAATGTGTTTTGACCGAAAAAAAAAGTAGTGGATATATGTAATTTAATATTTTTGACTATAAATACTTTTTCCTGAAATGCAGATGCTACTACCATAAACCCTTCAGATATATTTCTATATATTCAATTAGGATTGAAAAAGCTTACATGAATTAATGTTAGGTTCATGCTTTTAAAAATTGATGAAAAATTAAGTATTTCACCATAAGATACATACCTATTCGTCCGATATATTTCTATTTATAAAATTATTGAAAAAGAAACCAACATGAACTAATGTAAGGTTCATGCTTTCATATTTTAATGAGATATTATTCAAACATACCATAAACCACAAATTAATTCATAGAATAGAATGGAAGATAAATTTTTTGGGTTAGTTGGGTAGATAAATGTTTTGGGAGGGTTATTTGCAAAAAAAAATAAAATAAAAATAAAAACATGGTGGAAAAACAATAATTAACTAATGTTGTGTGATTTTAAATAAATTTTGTAATGTCAAATAAAATAACATGAATTTTTTCTTTACTATATGCTGTGGTATAACAATTGACTTTGTTAATTTTGGGCGTAAAGGTCGCATAAGTTGAAATAGTATACTGACATTAACTTTTTTTTTTGTTTAAATGTGAAATTAATTTAATAAAAAAAAAACATGTTATGTACAAAATGAGAGATAAAAAGACAATTTCTAGAGATATTAACCTTTTTTACAAATAAGAAAATTTAATTTCGCTATCTAGTTAATGTGGAATTAGAGATAATATATGTTGAAGAAACAAACAAATCTTGAAGAAAATGACTATCTTTTTAATTTCTTTTTACATAGATAATGTTACTTGATTTATTGTTGGCAAGCTTTCAATCTTAAGATCATAATAGAGAGACTATCAATCTAAAAAGGGTGAGTTAAAAATATATACATGGAAGAAAAAGAAATTAAGAATGTATACATACAAATAAGAAATTTACTTCTCTTTTTTCCATGCAAATTAGATATGACAAAACTACCCCTACACAAAGATACGACAAAAAAATAATTCAATATCTACAAAGGATATGTTTTGAGACGCAACATAGATGTTGGAGAGAATAGTTAGCAGATAACGTATTATCGGAGTAATATCGTTAGCAAAACATGGATGGGGTTTAATAGATGGATGAAAAGACTTAGGTAAAAACCTACTCAACATGTTAATAATATACTTAACGAGATAAATAGAATTTCAGTTATCGAACCAACGATTAAATTTCAAACTTGGATTATATATGCGAAAACAATAACATTATTATTAAGAAGATAACAAAATATTCACCGTGATAAACAAAATGTTGACTTGCAGCTGGGTAATCATATAGAAAATAATACATGCATTGGGAGAGTTAGCATCTAATGTGTTATCGGGGTAATATCGTTAGCGAAACATTACTAGTGGTTTGATGGATGGATGAAAAGACTTAGATAACCACCCAGTGGCGGATCTAGAAAAATTGTTTGATGGTGTCAAAATAAGTTGGTTCAAAAAAATTTACAACCTGATAAGAAATACAACCATATATAATATCCAAAAAAATTTTTACAACGCCGATATAGATCATTACAACGTAACATAAAAAAAATTCATCACAAATCTTCATCTTAAAGATATATCCTACGCTCACTCATGTTTTGGAAACGTTTGATCACCGTCTCGTTTGTAACAGATTCAAGAACCTGTTTTTCGATGTAACACACAAGACAATCACTTAAGAACTGATCACCAATACGATTGCGCGATGTTGTCTTCACAATATTCATAGCTGAGAAGCATCTTTCAACGGTTGAGGTCGCGACGGGTAAAATTAAAGATAGCTTCACAAGTCGATAAATCAAATGATGTGAAAGATGTTTCCTTGTCTTCACCATGACCTCAGCAAGATCTCCAAGACTCTTTAGATTAGTAAATCTATCATCTTGTTGCACATTATCAAGATAGATGTCTAATTGATGATCAAGAGATTTTCGCTCCACGAAACTAAAATCATCCGGATAAAACTCAGCCAATCTCACGAGCTTTGCTTTGTCAAATTCACAAAATGAATTAATCGGACTTAAGGACGCCGTGCAAACAAGTAGTTCAGAATTTACCTCGTTAAAACGATCATTAAACTCTTGAAGTTGCATATCTAAGACCGTGTAGAAACAATTCACCTTATAATGATGTAAATTGCTTATATTTGTCCTTTTCCTTGGCATTCTTGAATCAACAAAGTCTCCCGCCATATTGAGCATTTCCGTGTTATATTTCTCAGTAAAGGAAAGAATTGTCTCCATAGATGCATCCCATCCATCATCTCTAAGCTTCTGCAACTGTCGTTTAGTGGACTTCACCAATGACATGGCATTCAAAATATCTTGATCTCTTCGTTGTAGAGCCATTGATAAGTTATTAGTGAGTCCGAGAAGAAGTAGCATCAACTTAAGATAGAAGACAAAATCAAACGTGTGAAAATATTTGAGGAGGCCGTATGCTTGTCTTCTTTTGGTGGTCTCACTGCCTTCGTCTTGTACATACTCGAGAACCTCAATGACGGAAGAAAACAACTCAACAAGTCGAAGTAATGTTTTATAATGTGAGCCCCAACGAGTACTTCCGGGTCTTTGAAGTGAAAGCTCTTGATTCTGTCCCGTTCCACTTTTAATTTCACCATTACTAATCCCTTCTTCTACTTTCTTTCTATGACTTTCTCGAATCATGTCTTTTCTCTTACATGAAGCTCCAACAACATTCATCAAAACTGAAATCATATCAAAAAAGTTTCCAACTTCAAAATGTTTTTTTTGCGATTGCCACAACAACTAATTGAAGTTGATGAGCAAAGCAATGAACATAATGTGCAGAGCTACTTTCTTTCGAAACCAATGATCTCAATCCATTGAATTCACCCTTCATGTTGCTAGCTCCATCATAACCCTGCCCTCTCACTTTTTTCATACTCAATCCATATTTAGAAAACAGAGAATCAATAGCATGTTTCAAAGATATCGCAGAAGTATCCTTCACATGAACCACACCAACAAATCTTTCTTTGATGATCTCATATCTATCAACAAAACGCAAAACCACAGCCATTTGCTCTTTATCGGAGACGTCGGCAGATTCGTCCACAAGCAAACCAAAGACATCGTTATCAATTTCCTTAATAACAGATTTAATCACTTCTTCAGCAAAGCAATTGACAATATCCTTTTGAATGGGAGGAGACACCATTTGGTTGTTCTTAGGAGCATTATTCAGCACCACTTTTTTTATAGCCTCATTTTGATGAGCAGTATATCTTACAAGCTCTAAGAAGTTTCCTTTATTTGCTGACTTTTCTGATTCATCATGGCCACGAAAAGGCAATCCTTGGTGTAGCAAGAACCTTGAAGTATCAATGGAAGCATTCAACCTAATACGATACTCATTTTTCACAATATCACTTTGCTTATGTAGAGAATGTATGATGGACTGACCTTGTCTCATCAAGTAGTCACACTTGTTTTTGGCATTATTGTGTAAACTGCCCACACCACCAACGTGAGAAGCCAACCTGTCTGCCTTATTCCAACCATAAAAGCCCTCTGTTACAAAAGCTTCATTACGACCTCGTTTTGCAACGTGATCTCTAAATAAATAACAACACAAACAGAAAGCTTCATCTTTTTCCACACTATACTCCAACCAATCACCATATTTATCAAACCATTTTGGATTAAACCGCCTCTGAAAATCTCCTATCTTTCTTTGTGGAAAAATATGTGCACGAGGTTGACAAGGTCCTCTAGTCAAATATATGCGCCTTACTTTATCTCTTTGATTAGGATGATAGTCCAATATTCTTTTTCGATGAGCCGGATCACATGGCAAGTCATCCAAATTATCATTAGGTGGTGGAGATTTTCTCTTTAAAAACCGATCAATTGATTCCATTGATTTCGAACTCACCTAAAGAAAAAGAAAACAAGTTGATTTAGTGAGATATGTAATAAAAACAGAATGTAGATAAAAACAATGGACACATGCACACAGCACAGACCTTTCTTTTGAGTTTTGAATAATTTTGAACAATTTTTAGACATACACAAACACATGATATGAACTCTGTACAAAGATATACCTCATATTTTCTTATCAAAGCTCAAATTTTAGTATTACTAAGTACTAACTACTTTACAGTTTGTACCAATAATTAAAACAAAATTGTTAACTGTTCTTATAAGTTTATCATTTAGTTTATTAGCCTACAAGAACAACTGAACAAGACTACAACAATGAATTAAATCAATGGCAATTGACAATATATCATCATATTTTAAGCGTTTGTCAAAAAGCAAAAATCAAACAATTTTAATGTATGAAAAACTGAAAGTTTGTTACCTAAAATTGAAATTTGACAACGATAGTTTCTCTGAGAGAGAAAAAAAGGATGAAGACGCAGTCTTGTGAAGACGTGAAGTGAGATTCTCTTGAGAAAACGAATCGTCTTTCATACGACACCATTATTATTGAGTTACTACAGTTTTCAATTGGGTTGGATTAAAATGATTGGACTCTATAATCACTTAATTGGGCTTCACATTTGCTTTTATAAGTTGAATTGGGTCACATCA
>NW_003302555.1:32561071-32603077 GCF_000004255.2 Arabidopsis lyrata subsp. lyrata
TCTAAAGCTGGGGTTTTATATCGATTATTAAAATGATTGGACTCTATAATTTCAAATAATTGGGCTTCACATTTGCTTTTATAAGTTGAATTGGGTCACATCATTGGGTTCTTATAATTTGAATATTTATGTCACTTTTACTTTGTTTAATAGTTAATATAATTGGGTTGGGTTCAAACTCAAAGTTGGATTGGGTTCAAACTCAAATTGGACTCATATATATTTAAAAACTTAGTGTAAATTAGAACGTTTTTAAAAACTTTATTGGTGTCATTTGCACCCATAATGCTCTACTTGCCTCCGCCCCTGTAACCACCTACTTAACATGCTAACAATACACTTAACAATACTTGTTCAACTGTAACATCGTCTTGAAGACCAAAGTACGGAATTTTTTTCCCAAATAAAGCTTTTGTTACTCTCTCTCTCTCCACTCCGATCTCGTATTAGTCCCACTCGATCTCTACCTTTTCGATGCTCTCCTCTCTTTTTCTCTCTTCCTTCTTCAATCGTTTGCTTCTCCACTCAAAATCCCTCCTCCGGTTACGACCGCGAAGAAGTCCGGTCGCTCCAGGAAGAGCAGAGATAGATTCGCGAGGAGCAAAACGATGACTTCGTGAAAAATAAAAATAATTTTGACGTGTTTTCTCAATAAATATCACACCAATTAAAGATCTCACTATTACCCTACGAATGTCCAAAAACAGCTATAGAGGTAAAGGAGACTAATCCACGTGAACAGAGTGGGCCCAACAATAGCTTCTTCTGTCAGTTAATTTTGCATTCTTCTGAGTATAGATAGTGCAATTTTCCATCTAAAAAAGGTACTTTGTAGTTGGAAAAAAAACATTTAACGATGTATTTTCTTTACAAATGTTTTTCTTATATATATTACCAAATTAATCATTTTGTGCCTCTTGATTATTGGAATTTTCCCCTAGGATTTTGATGAAAAAGCATTACATCAATCATCATCAGATTTAGGGTCATTATGATTATGATGAAGATTGCACGGGACTGATGTTAACTATACATAACGTTTTTGTGAATCAAGGAAAAGTTATTTCTTTTTATGTTTATTCTTTGTCAACAAAATGTATTATGTCAATCTAAGTTATGGACACATCAACAACATTAGCACTGTTGGGGTCGGATTCCATCCACCTAGGACCGAGCCAAACACAACGTCCTGAACAAACGTGCACGCCAGCTCGGGGGATCCTCTCAAAACAGTTCGGAACAATCTCTCCACCAGCTCGAGTTCTACGCTGATCGGCTCGGACACTTTGCCATCCGGTTCGGGATTCTGCTAAACCAACTAGACACCCGAGCCCGATGTCCGAGCCCGATTTGACGACCGAGCCCTTCCTTGGTTTGAACACCCGAGCCCGATGTCCGAGCCCGATTTGACGACCGAGCCCTTCCTTGGTTTGAACACCCGAGCTCGTTCTACGTCCGAGGGACCGAGCCCATCTGCGGTTCGGGTACCTAAGCCGGTTCCCTCGCGGATACCCGAGCCCGGTGAATATTTCGGTTCAGGAACGTCACATTGTCTCCCGAGCCGAGCACTAGGAAGTCTCCAAGGTGCCCGAGGCGAAATCATCAATACACCTGAGGCAAGTACTTGGTAAATATTTGCCTTCAGAGATCATTTCTAAGCAAGACATCATTTCCGATATACCCGGAAATGATAGGAGAAAATCTAGAAGGATCGACTCGAATCAGGAAATCTTCCAAAGACTTCGAAGAATAAGGAAATTATCCAAATCCGCGATATTCTAGCCGACTTCAAGATAAATGGAAATCTTCCGAGAATATCGCTGGAGAGGCGGTTTATCACCCCTATATAAAGAGACTCAAGGCTCTCACAAAATGGGGGGAGAACATCGCTCTAGCATTTAGACTACACAAAGCTCTTAAGCACAAACACTTTTTCTTTTTACGATCAAACTCTTGTACGATCAAAGTCATCTTTTTTCTAATAATATCAAGAACACCATCTTTGGTTTCAGTTGATTCTGTCGTTCTTTGAGAATTCTCGCAAAATCGTATCCCTAAATTAAAACCCTAGACAAATCTCGATTGTGTTAAGTTTCGACTTCCACAGTTTGGCGCCGTCTGTGGGGATTACTTTAGAATTCTCTTACCCTAAGAACGCAAGACTCGAATACCGGAGAGGACGATGAACGAAGACGATCGTCAAATACCACCAGCCGGAGGAGGGAACCCGAACCCTCCAAACCCTCAGAATCCTCAGGCCGATCCGGCAATCTCAGCAACCCTAGCCGAACTGAAGGATATGATGGTTAAATTCCAGAAGAAAGTTGACGACCAAGAGAAAGCTAACAAGACCTTGGCGCAGCAAATCGACGAAATCGCATCCCGTGGGCAACACAAAACTACGCGTTTCCAGACTCGTCCGCTACGAGCCCGGAGGGACTTGCCTGGCATCAACCCAACAAGGCTCACGTTCGCGACGCCAACTGACAACACCAGAGCCACAACCCGAGCCGATCCTGCCCAACGCGAGAATCAAGATGATCCCACCGAACCAGACGCAGTGGATCTAACGGACGAGCCGAATAATCCACAAGGCGATCGTACCCAAACCGGAGCTAACTCTGCCGAGCGAACCGACCTCACTGATGACGAAGAAACTGAGGAAAACATAAGATGGGCCAAAGAATCCGAAAGAGAAGACGAGCTCAACAAGATCCGGGCCTCCCTAGCCAAGGCGGAAGCTGACATGAAGCTCATCAAAACCCAGATACATAGCGTTTCATCCTCTGCACCGAACATCGACCGAATTTTGGAAGAATCTCGGAATACGCCTTTCACCAAAAGAATTTCCGAAACGACGATGTCCAATATGGGGAAATTCAAAATCGACTCTTACAACGGATCGACCGACCCGAAGGGTCACATTAAATCATTCGTGATATTCGTGGCCCGAGCCAGGTTCAAGCCCGGGGAGAAGGACGCTGGTCTATGCTTACTATTCGTGGAACACCTCAAGGGACCTGCATTGGAGTGGTTTTCAAGATTGGAACGAAACTCGATCAACAGTTTCGACGAGCTGTCGACACTTTTTCTCAAGCAATACTCCGTGCTCATCGACGCCGGAACCTCTGACGCAGATCTGTGGTCTTTGTCTCAACAGCCCACCAAGCCGCTAAGAGATTTCCTCACAACTTTCAAATCAACGCTAGCCAAGGTCGAAGGAATCACCGATGTAGCCGCCCTTTAGGCTTTGAAGAAAGCTCTCTGGTACAAGTCAGAATTCAGGAAAGAGTTGAACCTGTCTAAACCAACAACAATTCGCGACGCACTGCACCGAGCCTCGGATTTCGTCGCCCATGAAGAAGAGATGGCGCTGCTAGCAAAGAGGCACGAGCCGACAAAGCAGACGCCCCGAGCCGAGAAGACCCAAGCAACACCTCCGTTCCAGAAGAAGACGCGTGAGAGCGCAACGAATACGCCTCATAAAGGGCGCAATTTCTCGGGATACCATAACTACCAGATTGACACGCCCTGAGGCCGAGGTCGCGGCAGAGGCCGAGGCCGTGGACGAGGAAGAGAGTCCTTCACATGGAAAAGGGATCAACTACCGAGCAATGATCAAGAATATTGCGAGCACCATAAAATCTTCGGCCATCACACCTCGAGATGCCGGAGCCTCGGCGCAAAGTTCGCAGCCAAATTCCTGGCAAGAGAGCTCGGAACGAGTGTCACGCTTAAAGACCTCGAGCCAGAGCCAGAGCCCGAACAGACCAACCCGGGAAGAGACCCCGAGCCAAGGAACCAGGAGTCTTAGAAAAGAACCCGGGGGGCGCAGGACGAAGACCGAGATGGTACGCGGCAAAAGGTCCTCACCATAATGGGTGGATCGCCCTACTGTCCCGACACCGTAGCCGCGATCAAAGCATATCAACGCCGAGCCGAGGAGCCTAGCAACTGGACCAGACCCTTTGACCGACCCAACGACGTGGTCACATTCGAGGAAAGTGAGACGAACGGGCTCGACATGCCTTATAACGATCCACCCGTCATTACATTAGCGATAGGAGACCATGATATTTACCGAGTATTAATCGACACTGGCAGCACCATCGACGTAATCTTTCGCGAAACGCTCCGACAAATGAACATCGACATGTCACAGGTAACTCCGACCCCGAGGCCAGTCCTCGGGTTTTCAGGAGAAACTTTAATGACGCTTGGAACCATCCAATTACCAGTCCGATCCGGGGGGTGACAAAGATAGTCAACTTCTCGGTCACCGATCAACCTACCATCTACAACGTCATAATGAGAACGCCGTGGCTAAATCTAATGCGAGCTGTCGCATCAAAGTATCATCTCTGTGTCATATTCCCGACCCCCAATGGCGTGAAAACGATTTGGGGAAGTCAGAAATATTCACGGATGTACTTCATGGCAGCACACAAGCTCCGAAACCCGGTCACTGAAGCTAAGGCCGAAGCTGACCACAAAAAATCGAAACTTGGCCGGAGCGAAGAGAAGGCTATATCTAAACAGTTATAGCAATTACAGATCGAGGAGGCACGCGAGGAGAAGAAGCCTACCTCGGATCCTGTAATCTCCATTAGCCTCGATGAGGAACGGCCTGAACGGTGCGTTGAAATCGGCAGCGACTTAACCGAGGAGATCAAGACCGAGCTCATCTTATTCCTCAAGGAGAACATTAACACCTTCGCCTGGTCGGCTGAAGATCTACCTGGAGTAAGCATCGACGTAATCTGCCACGAGCTGAATGTTGAGCCATCTTTCAAGCCAATCAAGCAGAAGCGAAGAAAATTGGGTCGGGATCGCGCAGATGCCGTGAATGCCGAAGTAGAAAAGCTCCTGAAGATCGGCTCGATCTCCGAAGCAAGATATCCAGACTGGCTAGCGAATCCTGTCGTGGTTAAAAAGAAGAACGGAAAGTGGAGAGTCTGCGTCGACTTCACCGACCAGAACAAAGCTTGCCCTAAAGACAGTTTTCCACTCCCACATATCGATCGCTTAGTGGAAGCAACTGCGGGAAATAAGTTGCTATCGTTCATGGATGCTTTCGCAGGATACAACCAGATTCTCATGCACCCCGACGATCGCGAGAAGACAGCATACATCACAGACCGAGGTATCTACTGCTACAAAGTCATGCCCTTCGGACTCAAGAACGCTGGCGCAACGTATCAAAGGTTTGTCAATAGGATGTTCTCCGAGCAGCTCGGAAAAACGATGGAGGTTTACATCGATGATATGCTAGTCAAATCCCTCGAAGAAAACGACCACATAGCCCATCTACGCGACTGTTTTCGCGAGCTCAACAAGCACAACATGAAGCTCAACCCGGCAAAATGTCGTTTCGCGGTAAAGTCGGGTGAGTTCCTAGGATATCTCGTAACCCACCGAGGCATCGAGGCGAATCCAAAGCAAATCGATGCCCTACTGAACATGCCCTCACCGCAGAACAAACGCGAAGTTCAACGCCTCACCGGGAGAGTCGCAGCCCTGAACCGATTCATCTCACAGTCCACTGACAAATGCTTGGAAGCTCGCTCTCGCCGTGGTAATGTCAGCTCGGAAGCTACGGCCATATTTCCAGTCTCACTCAATTGTCGTCATGGCGCCCATGTCACTCCGAACTATCCTGCACAGTCCGAGCCAGTCGGGACGCCTGGCAAATGGGCAGTAGAACTCAGCGAGTATGACATCGAATACAGGAACAAAACATGCGCGAAATCTCAAGTCCTGGCCGATTTTATCATCGAGCTGCCAATAAAGAACACCCGAGAAGAGTCGCCCGATGCTGTTTGGATCCTCCACGTCGACGGGTCATCTTCAAAACAAGGTTCTGGCGTCGGGATCCGTTTAGCATCGCCAGAGGGTGAGATCCTCGAGCAGTCTTTTCGGCTAAATTTCGACGCGACTAACATCGTGGCGGAGTACGAAGCATTGATAGCAGGACTTAAGCTGGCTAGGGGACTTAAGATCAACAAGCTGCGAGCCTTTTACGACTCCCAGCTTGTGGCCAATCAATTAAATGGAGAATACGCGGCTCGTGACGAACGAATGGAAGCATATCTTGCTCTCACGCAAGACTTGGCAAAGCAGTTCGAAGAGTTCGAGTTAACCAGAATCCCGCGAGGCGATAACACGTCGGCCGACGCCTTAGCGGCTCTAGCTTCAACCTCCGACCCAAATCTGAAGAGAATTATACCGGTTGAGTTCATCGAAAAGCCGAGCATTGAAGACAGTAGCAAGGATCAAGTTCTAGCAGCTCGGGAGATGGAAGAACCGGAAGAAATAGACATCGAACTGCTGGACCGGCAAACTACAAACACAACCGAGCCCGAATACGGAAGCGACGCCAAATGGATCGGAGCCATCCGAAGTTACATAGCAGATGGAGAAGTTCCTGCTGAAAAATGGGCAGCTCGGAAGCTTAAGGCAAAAGCGGCGCGGTATACTCTGATCGAAGGAGAACTCTTTAAATGGCGATTCTCCGGTCCCCTCCTTATCGGTGTCGAAGGAAATGAAGCTCGCAGAGTCATGGAAGAAGTACACGGTGGATCTTGTGGAAACCATTCTGGCGGGAGAGCCCTAGCTATAAAGATCAAACGCCACTGATATTTTTGGCCGACGATGGTCAAAGACTTCGAGAATTTTTCTCAACGGTGTGATAAATGCCAGAGGCACGCACCAACCATTCATCAACCCGCCGAGCTTCTCTCTTCCATCACTTCGCCTTATCCATTCATGCGATGGTCCATGGACATCATCGGACCTCTACAAAACTCCAAGCAGAAGAAACTCGTCCTCGTACTAACAGACTACTTCTCCAAATGGATCAAGGCGAACTCCTTTGCCAGCATCAAAGACGCACAGGTCGAGAACTTCATTTGGAAGAACATCATATGCCACCACGGGATACCTTACGAGATCGTTACAGACAACGGATCGCAATTTATTTAGGCTCGGTTCGAAGGATTCTGCGAGAAATGGGGAATTCGCCTCAGCAAGTCTACGCCTCGGTATCCTCAGGGAAACGGACAGGCGGAAGTAGCAAACAAGACGATTCTTGACGGAATAAAGAAGCGCCTCGATGCGAAGAAAGGCCGCTTGGCCGACGAATTGGAAGGAGTACTATGGTCACACAGAACAACGCCGCGGCGGGCCACGGGAGAAACACCTTTCGCCCTCGTCTACGGCACGGAGTGTGTGATTCCCACCGAAGCCGAGATTCCGGGAATAAGAAGACGTCTGCTCCCCGAGCAGGAAAATTCCAACACTCAGATGATGCTGGACGAACTGGACTTAATTGAAGAAAGAAGAGATTCGGCTTTGGTCCGTATGCAGAACTATCAGAATGCTACAGCTCGGTACTACAATTCTCACGTGAAGCATTGCCGTTTCCACGAAGGAGATCTCGTACTACGCAAAGTTTTCCAGAATACCGCCGAACAGAACGCAGGTAAGCTCGGCGTAAATTGGGAAGGACCTTACACGATCGCAAAGGTGATCCGTCCCGGCGTCTACGAACTCATTAACATGAACGGTAAAGCGGTACCTAGATCCTGGAACGCAATGCATCTAAGGAAATATTATCGCTAAGAACCTAAGGTACGCATGTACTTGAACTACGGGATGGCTTGATCCCTGAAAAGGGTACGTAGCCAGCTCGTCCTCGGACGAGTTCAGCTACCCCCCCTAATTAAAAAATGGGGGAGTGGGTCCGTATACATATACTCCCACTAAAATTTTATAAATTCTAAGTTTACCCTTCGGAATTTCAATTTTATCCACCTCGACATCTATCCCGAAATTCATCTCGGAAACCTTTACGGTCTTCTTATCGATCCACAAAGCCACGTCCACGAACAGAGAGCTCATTTCACCGCTTCGGTTACAGCGCGCTATATAAGCATTCAAGGCAATTCGGTGGGAGATATCTTACCATAAAAAAAATTGTCTTCAGAAAACCCAGTTAATTTCGACACTGGTACCCCAGTTCGCTTCTAAGCACTGGCAATCGACTATATCAGCTCGGGTCGCAACCGACAAAGATTAGTCCCACGTAATCGTAACCCAGTTACCTTAACACTGGTACGCTATTCATCGTCACGGTTCGGAAGTTAAAATAATCCTGGAAGTTAACTTCTACTGAACCGAAAGTCATCTTTACCAAAACCCAGTTAACTTAACACTGGTGCACGATTCTTTTCGTTTTTGGCTCGGAAGTTAAAACGGCTCGGAAAAGACTAACTCCTCGACGAACAAGCCATATTTACGGAACCCAGTTACTTGACACTGGTATCGAATGCAGTTCGGAAACATCTCAAGATAAACAAGACAATTCAAATACGACTAAGGGAACACATGTTCAGATGGATAAAGCCGTCCGGGCATAAGTTTTACAAAAATGAAACTTAACATAAAAAAAAAAAAAAAGACAAAAGAGGAAACACCTCGGGCTCATTCATCCTGCTCTTCATCGGGGACATCTGTGGCCGCGGAATTCAGGTTCGTGCCTGATTGGTCGAGCACCCCGGCGTCAGCGGCGTCACTTTCCACCAACCTATTCCCAAAGCCGTCATGAGTAGAGTCGGGAGATACCGGAGGAAGTTCAGATCCCCAAGAAGCTCGGCCCCCAGCCTAACGTATTCAGCCTCCGCGTCTCCATACTCTTCCTTCCACTTGGCGACCTCGAGCTTTTCATCTTCGATCTTTCCCCCAAGCGCTTCGATCAGTTTGGCATTGGCCTTCGCCTGAAGAAAGTATACATACCGCTCGGAGACTTTGCCGAACTCTGCCAGCTTCGCCTCGGTTATTTTGACCTTCTCGTCGAACTCTCCGGCGATCTTCCTTTCACCAGCCTTCCTTGCTCGAGCCACCTCGGTCTCGCGAAGAGCCTTCTCCTCGGTGAGCAGGCGCTTAAGACGCTCGATTTCCGCCTCGGCCTTCTGACGGATACGAACGTTCTCCTCGGCCTCCTTTCGCCGTGCTTCCTGCTCGGCCATAATCAGAGCCTCGGCAGCTTGCACCGCTTGAATCGCCTCGGTCTCCTTCTTCTCTGCATCGATTCGAGCAGCCTCGAATTGCTCCCTCGCCACGGCGCATTCGCGGGCCGCGGAATAGTAGGAATGAACCATAGTATTCATCGAGGAAAAGGCCTGGAAAACAAGACGCATTAAGTATGAAACAAAGCTGGCTTATCTTGGATGAAAACTAAGTCAATACCTTCAAGAAATTGGCCGCGGTCTCGCCGTATCGTTCCGCCTCGACCAAACCCTCAGGGGCGGGAAGCAACGGCCAGGCATAGGATGCAAAAAGGTTGGCAGAAGCAACCTTATCGTGATAGATTGGGCGAGAAGAGCTATGAGTTTTTTTCGACTTCTTGCGCTTATCCACAGAATGCTCTCCTCGGGAACGTTTCCCTTTGGACTTCATGTGCCCACCAGCGGGCAAACCAACCACCAGAGCGTTTCCCGCCTCGGGAACCCGGTCGGCAACATCCCCTAGTGGGATACCCTCGGGCACCTCGGAAAGAGCCGCGGTAATGGTCAAGTCGACTCCCACGGGATCGACAATCACCTCGGGATCAGTAACCACCTCAGTCCCCATCGTAGCCTCGGGTGGAGTTAGGGGTCCGAAAGCCGCCTCGATCGCTCTCTGCTCCTAGCGCGCCTTCTTCTCGGCAGCCTTCTTCTCCCTCAACGACATCTGTACTCCTTGCATCTCCGTCAAAAAATTGAGCCTTTGATCTGAAGATGATGGAGAAGTGGAACAGGACGCACCGTGGAGAACCCTTAACGCCTTCTCTACCCTTTCTTGAGAGAAATGCTTTATCCAATGACACTTCCTGGCAGCCAACTCCTCGTGCACACTGAAGAGATCCTCGGGAATATGGTCAAGGAAGCTCGGGCCTCGGTCTGCAAAAATTCGAAAAACAAACAATCAGTCGAAGTCGAGTTAAAACACACAGCAAGCAAAAAACTTCAGATAAACTACCAATCTTTCTCCATTTCCCAATCATTTTCCCAAGGCAGCCCTCGGGGACACAGTCTTCGTCGAGGGCAACGAAGAAGAAGTGATCGGTATATTTCTCGTCCTTGCTCAGGAAGCCACCGATAACTCTTTGCCTCGGGCGAGGAGAAATATATTATCTCTCCATTGCACAACCCGGAACCCGTCGAATCTCCAATAGATTCCTCAAATGATCAAGACTGATATTGTTATACGTTTCGATCCCACGTATCAAAATCCCAATCAAGTGTCTGAGGCCTCAGGTCGTGATCTGGGCCAGAGCAAGTTTATACGACCACAGATATTCAATGATTGGTCTCGGGATCGGAAACCAGAGAAAACAGAAATAGAAGAAACCCTCGTATAAAGTGAAGAATCCCTCGTGAGGATCGTCAGCCCTCTCGCTCGGAGTTGGCAATCGCAGAGTGACTCCCTCGCTGAAGTTAAACCGCGCCTTCAAATCCCGAAGCGAGTCCATAGTCGAAAGAGTAGAACCAGGAGGATTGGGCTTTTTCGTTTTCTTGGCTCGTGATTTTTTCTTCTTCTGAGCCAAGGCACCCTGAATCGCTTGCTGAAGCAACCTAGCTCCCTCCTCGGGATCATAAGAAACCATCTTGCCCTTTACCTCGGGCAAAACCGGCAACTCGGGCGCGTCCTGCCAACGAGACACCCCAGCTTCATCCGCGGCTGGAGGAAGTATCTGTGAGACCCCGTCCCGAACGTCTCAGCGTCCGGCGACCATGGTCACACGTTCGTGCCACTTCCCGGCCAAACCTCCATATTTTTCGCGATTTAACATAGAATTGCCTTTACGAGACTTAATTCTATAATCGCTTTCTTGTTACCCAGCGGAAGTCTTTCTACCCTTGGTCTAATTCCAACCATCCCTTGTACCAGTTCATCGTCTTTGTCCCTTAGACTTTAGATCAATCATTTACTCGGCCAAGTCATGCTATTTGTTCGCTAACCATTCTAAGTCTAACGATTGCATATTCCTTTATCCTTAATCCAATGGCCAATTCCCAAACGTCTATCTTAATTCATAAGTTAGATTTGTTTACATACCTTGGCCAACATGCGGATTTGATTCCTCTTCGATCCGTCCATTGATCCTTCCCTTAGCCCTTTTTATTTCCTTATTCCATTCGTACAACGATTCTTAACCAATCGTGTATTGATGGACCAATCTCTATCGTTACTTAGCCATTCATCCAACCAACCCCACTGGTCTAAGTCCCTACGATAGAGATTGGGGATCGTACGTTTTCCTTTGTTCACGGTGGCCAAATCAAGCTCTTGGCTCATTGGTCCATCCGTCCTCTAAACGTACACCCCTTCGGTTTCATGGTGGACGATCAAGCCCTCGGCTTATCGAACCATCCATGTTTCCGATCCGGTCGTTTATCACTACGACCGCCCATGGTCTACTAACCGTTTACTCATCTGGTCCATGGTGGTCATAACGCCTTCGGCTTACCGATCCATCCATGCGATCCGAACAATATCATTATCACACCCAAGGGTCCGTGGATTCACCCATCGGATTATCGTAGGCTAGCCCATGAAATCATTCGTCCGTCGGCCTTTGGTTTGCTCGCGGGTCCAACATCCGTTTTGTCCACCGGTTCTCACCGTGGACTTTCCCGTTGGTTATCCGTCGAGTCACCATTGGTGTTACCGATTCCTAATCGGTTTCACCATTGGCCATGGCGATTGATACATGAAGGCGGCCGCGATATTAGATCCTTACATGGTGAACCACGTCACTTACCCATTCTCGGTGCTTACTCCCTTTACCGGTGAGATTGCATCCATAGGCGACCCTTGGGTGTGTTCGGTTGCACTTATCCTCGTGCTTCTTCGAACACCTTTCCCTTATACGCCTTCCTTATTAACTTCCCGTTAACCATATCATCTATCGGACTATATTTGGATTCGTCAATACTTCCATATTGACAATCTTAGATTTGCCGATCCATTTCCTTTTCGTGTCCTTCCCTCGACGATATGATTCATAGAACGGACGATCCATCGACCCCATAATCGAGCTATCGACCCGAACCATCAATCAAGTCGTCGAACCCTTCGGCGGTTCCCATCGAATCCTCGATCATGTAATCCGCCATGTTCCCTCGACAAGATCTCCGATACGTACCATCGGTCATCCCGCCGATCGGCACGATCGATCAATCCGCCGATCTAAACCTTGATCCGTTTATCCGATCGTACACCTATCCGGTCATACGTCGATCCGACTTGTTGACACGACGATCGATCCGCCTATCTCGGTCGGTCGATCCATCTGTGCGACGGTCTATCCGGATCCGTCTTCTTCTCTGATCGGATCCATCCGTACGACGATCAGTTTGTCCGATCCGATCCGTCTCTAAGACGATCGGTCCATCCCATTCATCCCTCAATACATTCTATCAAACCGTTGGATCGGGAGGTAGCATGCGCATCAGTTCGGTCGAGGCTCCGAGAATCCATTCCGATTCCGGAGATACTCGCCGAGCCGCACCCCCTTTCCGACCAACACTTCGTAGAGTGTTTTGGGACCCCGTTTGGGTTGTGATGGTGATTGTGAAGTGTGTGAGAATTATCCTAAAGCCCTTGGACGTCCTCCCTTATATAGGGGCCGAATGGGTGTGTTTCCGAAACATCACCTCCGTTCATTGCACCCTTCCGGAAGATTGCGTCTTTCCGGTCGTAACCGTTTGCCTTATCCACCCTTTGGCCAACGGTAACCATTCGTCGGTAACCGCTCGACCTTACACCTCTTCATCCCGAGCTACCACAGTCCACCAACTCGAGTGTTAGCTGACCGGACCACCCAGCTAGGTCAGTACTCGATCAGTTCACCGAGCTCGGTTGAGCTGTCGGTCAGCTCACCCAGCTGAGCTAGCTAGTCCTCCAGCTGGTTTAGCTCACCTAGCTTAGCTAGCTAGTTCGTCCAGCTTGTCCAGCTCACCTAGCTGGATTAACTCGGACTCTTTTGTCCGTTCTTTCCGGCTAAGTCTTTCGGTCCGTTTCTCGGCCTTGACTTCGCCATTCCTAATCTTTCCAAGATCATTTCTCCATGATAACTAGATTATCCCGAAACCGTCTAAGTCATCTACCCCTTTCATGACTTAAACGTTTCATTCCTTCCTTGGGTTAACTTATTCATTGGTCTTTCTCGACCATGATCTAGTTTTCCCTAAAACAAACCGGCCCCCTTTAGGATCCCGGGACGCGGGTGTTACAAGTCTACCCCCCTTAAAATGAATTCGTCCTCGAATTCGGCGGGTGTTAGAGTTACTCCTTAACATTTTCTCATCTTTAGTCTTCCCAAGACTTTAGATTCCATACTTGATCAAATATCTATTTCCGAGTTTGATCAAGTTTCCCCGATCTTGGTCTTTTCCGACACACGATCAAATTTCTAGATCTTGGTCCTTTCTTGGACTCGATCAAATTCTCGATCTTTGTCCTTTCTCGGACTCGATCCATTTTTCCGATCTTGGTCCATTTCTCGGACTCGATCAAATGTAACCCGTCCAAGTCTAATTCCGACTAGAACAAATTTCTGACCTTGGTCCAACCCGGACTTGGCCAATATTTCCCAAACTTGGTCCTTTGCGGACACGGTCACTATTCCCGACCTTGGTCCTTTTCGGACACGATCATTATTCCCGACCTTGGTCCTTTATGGACTCGGTCTATAATTTCCCGACCTTGGTCCACACCGGACTCGGTCACTTTTCCCGACCTTGGTCCACTCCGGACTCGGTCAATAATTTCCCGACCTTGGTCCACACCGGACTTGGTCATTTTTTCCGACCTTGGTCCTTTACCGAACTCGGTCAATAATTTCCGACCTTGGTCCTTTACCGGACTCAGTCAATAATTTCTGACCTTGGTCCTTTACCGGACTCGGTCAATACCCCTTGATCTTTTCAACGAATAGATCAAGTCTTTCCCGATCTTTGTTAAATTCCGACGAGATCTAACTTCCCTTGATCTTGGTCATTCTCCGAATAAATCAATACCTTTTTCCTCGTTATATTAAGTCATTTGACTACAAGGCTCGTATCTTGGTGCCCGATCATGCTTTGGGTAACCTTTCCTCAAGCACATCAATCTCATTCACCTCAACTTCCTTATCCGCCAAACACTTAGCCTAACTTTTTCAACTTTATGATCAGCCCTTCTCTCCGAATAATTATCCACTTGATACACGTGTAGTTCTTGCCCCTTGGGTAATCATCTTGGCTTAACCAATTCATCTTGGCAAACTCTTTTGGTTTCCAAGAATGTAATCGCGTTCTTGCCTCAATTCCCTTCCGGCTCACCAACACTACTGTTCAAGTTCATAATTCGGTTTCCCGAGGACTCAATCATTTAAGTTACACCTTTAGTAGTCATTTACCATGACATTTTCCCGAGCACTTATCCATCCTAGGATCAAGCATCCTCCTCCTCCTGTTCAAGACCGCCTCGGGGTCATCAGGAAAATCCTCGTCCCGAGCCATGTCAGCAACCGCGTCCTCCCGAACCACGAATCGGCTCGGATCCTCTCGGTCTTCAGACAACGATTCTGCTCTACTGCTCGGCTCGGGTCGATCTGACAAACTGGCCTCGGACCCATCTGAACTGCTCCAAACCATCTACTGCGTTTGAATCGCTTGAGTCTGAAAGCGACATTTTCTGGCTCGGGAGAATCAAAGGAACCGTCGGAAAAACAAGATTCGAAGATCGGAGAAATCAAATCTAGGATCTAACACGGCGGAGAGAGATCGGAAAATAAAGCGGAGCAAGGGACAACAAAGAAATCAAGATCAGAGAGAAAAGAAGCAAACCTTAAAATGTTTCCTTGCAGATTGCGAAATAAGGAAACGAAGTAGGAGTCAAGTATTTATAGGATGCCTCGGCGCGTCGGATACGCATGAATCATAGAGCCTCTCGCATCCGCCCGTGTCAGGCGCGTCGGGTATGCGTGAACAATACTAAAACGCTTCGTATCCGCACGAATCTCGGGAATCAGCAGAGATCTTTCCACTTCTCGAGAAAGAATTTCAACCATCACACGCTAAGAGGAGGTGAAGCGTCGAGAGAATTTGAATCGTCGGAAGAATATAAATCGCCAAAGGATACGAATCATCTTCGAAACATGGATAGCCTCGGCGTATAAGGATAGGCTCGGAACAAAGTTTAAACTGCTCGGACTAACAATCGTGAAGCTCGTCACTTGCTCCTCAAGACAACGAGCTGGGGGGCTAACTGTTGGGATCAGATTCCATCCACCTAGGACCGAGCCAAACACAACGTCCTGAACAAACGTGCACGCCAGCTCGGGGGATCCTCTCAAAACAGTTCAGAACGATCTCTCCACCAGCTCGGGTTCTACGCTGATCGGCTCGGACACTTTGCCATCCGGTTCGGGATTCTGCTAAACCAACTAGACACCCAAGCCCGATGTCCGAGCCCGATTTGACGACCGAGCCCTTCCTTGGTTTGAACACCCGAGCTTGTTCTACGTCCGAGCGACCGAGCCCATCTGCGGTTTGGGTACCTAAGCCGGTTCCCTCGTGGATACCCGAGCCCGGTGAATATTTCGGTTCGGGAATGTCACATTGTCTCCTGAGCCGAGCACTAGGAAGTCTCCAAGGTGGCCGAGGCGAAATCATCAATACACCTGAGGCAAGTACTTGGTAAATATTTGCCTTCAAAGATCATTTCTAAGCAAGATATCATTTCCGATATACCCGGAAATGATAGGAGAAAATCTAGAAGGATCGACTCGAATCAGGAAATCTTCCAAAGACTCCGAAGAATAAGGAAATTATCCAAATCCGCGATATTCTAGCCGACTTCAAGATAAATGGAAATCTTCCGAGAATATCGCTGGAGAGGCGGTTTATCACCCCTATATAAAGAGACTCAAGGCTCTCACAGAATGGGGGAACATCGCTCTAGCATTTAGACTACACAAAGCTCTTAAGCACAAACACTTTTTCTTTTTACGATCAAACTCTTAAGCACAAACACTTTTTCTTTTTACGATCAAACTCTTGTACGATCAAAGTCATCTTTTTACAATCAAACTCTTGTTATAATATCTTTCATTGCCACTTTCTTAATTATGATCTTCTGTAGTTAATTAAGCTTAACTATGCATAAACACGGAGAATTAAAATATTCAATAAAATGGAATGAGAATTCATAGTTACATCAGGTTTTCCACTAATTGCATTCCACCATTTCCGCAAGTTCGGAGTGTTACAGATCAAAGCCCTAAAAATATCATAACTTAGATCACAAAAAACCATTGGATGTATAAAACCATTTGGCACAAATAATTCACAGGAGCCCAAAGTCAAGACTTTTGACCGGCATGACCGTACCAGAAAGCTACAATCTGACATCAAACTCACCGGCGCGTGTCTGAGCACGAAACCCTTTGTACAAACGAGGAGGGATAGTTTGAAGATCAAGTTTCTCGATTCTAAGGCCAGAAAGAGCAATACCCATTATCTTAAACCCGAGTTTGAATGTCGGAAACACATGAAGCCGTTCTAAACCTGTTTCCAGCGTTAGTGTTCCTGACAAACACGGAGTCTTGTCTTTTGGGATTCGTCCGATTGTCCATGTACATGTCTGCCAAACATAGTCCCTAATCAAAAAGGAAAGTTTCCCAATCCGGAAATTGAACTCAAAGCAAAGCCAGACAACATATTACCTTGTTAGAGAGAATAGTTACAGTTCCATGATTTGATGAGAGATCTGCAGATGAAACACAATGAGGAAGCTGGAAACTCAAGGTTATGGACTCAATCGTCTTTCCTGGGTCGCTTCTGATTCCCACTAGCACGCTAATTCGACATGTACCCGCATCTGATGTTATTTGTGGCTTTACATATACAGGTGTGTTCTTCAGCTTCTTCACCCTAAATTGCATCAGAGATACTTAGACATTAGAATAAACCTTCAAGAAAGTGTAAGAATAACGTTTGGTTGTGAAACCACACACCTGTAACTCATAAGCTTGAACTCTCCATCTGGAGGGACAAAGGAGAGAACTTGATGAGATTCCCACGGTCTGAAGCGGACACACGGGTGAAACCTCATGTCTTCGAGGATAGATGGATTCGCAAACGACAATGTCAAATCTGGAAAACCACTGAGCTGGGAATTCATTTGGACCTCACCGTAAATCTCGCATTTTACCAATTCTCCATCCCTGAATCAGTCAATGTATTCACAAGTATGATTTGAGTTAGATGAGTCTTGAAGGTTAAATGAAGATTTAGTGAATCTTCTTCAAGCACAAACCTGTTTACAATTGCATCCATTTCTTCAACGAGGTCGACATAAACTTCGTTGCTAGAGTACTTTGGATCTGTTGGTCGCCATGGAACACAAGAGCCAGCCCCACTCGGGAGCGTGTCACTAACATTGGAAGCATTTCCCGTTACAACACTCAACATTTTGCTGACTAGATTCGGTGGAGCTATCATTTCCCTCAGGATGCTTGGTTCTGTTGTGAGAGGGAAACCATTATCGATCATCTCATCCAAAAGCTACAAGTCACAAATTTTTGTAACTATTCAGTTTAAGGCAATCCAAGAAAGGGTGAGGCCATAGCAAAAGATAAACTTTGGCATACACAAAGAAGCTATTAATCACACATTGTTAAATCTCTCAGTTACTCCAAATCAACATAGCAGGTACACAGGAAAATGAGGATAATCCGACACATTAAACCTCAACAAAATGATGTATTTTCGATAACAAATCTTAATTTCTCAATCACTTAAGGTTGAAAATGTTACAATTGTTTATGTCAAAAAGCAATCCAAGAACAGTGAAACTAGAGAAATGAGAAGACATTACGGTATTAACATAGCAAACAAGAACAATACAAGCTATAAAATGTAACGATTAACATATATTCTCCAGATCAAATATTAAGAATCAGCGACCACAAACTGATTAAACACACAAAGAAACGCTGTAACCGTATGCCAAAATGCCTTTTTAGTCTCACAACTTAGCACAAATGGTAACTCGAAGTAACATATGAGCCACATCCCACAAGAGAAACAAGACAGAACATAGGAGCTAGACTAACAACGTGTAGAAACCATAATGGCCACCACAGTTTCGGCCAAGAAAAAGAGCTCGCTCGTAAAATACATATCGTGTAACAAAGATTACCTCATAGACAATGATGAAATTATCCTTAACCAGATCTTCATTTAACCCACCAAGGTACTCAGACAAAACATCAGCAACTCTGCAAAGAAACTAAACTTCACAAAGTTACAAAAACATCACATGATCTGCATTCTACCCTTAACACAACATTAGAAATCTACAAAGAAGAAGCAAAAGATTCACCTCGATTGCCATCAACGGTGGCATTTCAACTTGACTACAAGCTAATAAGGTAATGCCATCGCGAACGATTTGAAATAGATAATGTGTTGGTGAAGCAATCACTGGAAGTAACTATCCAAAACACAACAAAATGCATAAGACAAACACTAAGAGAGTAAAATCAAGAGCTAAAGATGACCCAATAGATAAAGTCTCAAACTTTGGATCAAATTTGTACATGAAATGACAAAAGATTGAAACTTGACAAACCCAAGAACCAATGAACTCACAGTTATGAAGAAAAAAGAGAACTTTTGCTATAAGACTACCTTAAAGGAATCGCCTTGAGAAATAGATTGATCCCAGAACCAAGCACATATGGATCGATCAACGCGATGACCCGTAAGCTGCTTCTCTAGCATTACTTCTCTGTGAACACAAGATGGGTCAAGTCCAAAATTTCAGACTGATCAATCGATGTAGATCTGAATCTGAGGAAAGAAGGGGTTGAAGATTCACTAACCCAGAATCGGAGATGAGGAATATACATTGAAGCATCTCTGCTCTCGAAGCCCAAATCTGCGAATGCTTCTTCTTTTTTCTCGATTTTGGTTTTTTATTTGTTCATGTTTGGGATTTGGCTTAGAACACGAATACTCTGGGCCAGTCAGAGGATTCAAATACGTTTGAAATGGTAGACTAATGGGCTTATGTTGGGCTTATAGAAGTGGTGGACTTTTATGTAGTTTTTTGTTAGCTTTTTCGAGTTGAAACTTTTAGAGGTATGGATATGAAAACTATAATGAAATGATTCTGGGAATATGTAACAATATTTTAGGTTGAAAATCTAAAGAGTTCTCATTGGGAACTCGTGTTAACGTGAAGAAGTTCAATTTGAAATATGATTATATACACTAATTAGATAAATGATTTGTTTACACCTTGAAATTCTTCATAATTAAGAATTAAGCACTCTAAAGATAAAGAAATTTAAGAAAAGAGTAGAACATTTATATAACGATGCAACAAAGGAAGAATTCTTATTATATATACACAAAAAAAGGAGTAAAACGGTATAAATAGAAAGAAAATGTAATTTTAGAGCAATTTATAATGTTTTATAGTTACTAACTTAGTGTGTTTGATATATTATATTATATGATCTCGAACGCAAAATCCAGTTTTGGATTTTTTGAAATAGAAACTCTAACCTTTTTGACGGTAAGAAAATATTAGTTTATTCTACTACATTCTTCTCGCGATATTTGTGAACACTTCGACTATAAAGAAGAAAAACTAATGATTTTTTCTTCTTTTTTTTAAGATAAGCTTATTAGGACATAATGTCCCACATCGGAAAGTTGGAAGAAATTCTAAGTAATACTAGATTTTAACCCGCGGTACACCGCAGAATAATTTAATTTTAAAGTTAGTATAAAAAATATTTTGTAAATTGTATCTCCTTATAACATATTTATTTATATTATAGTTTATAACTGTTATTAAGTAACGGTATACCACGAGTCCACGAGACAATTATAAATATATAGAGGATTTAAACCGTATTAAAGTGGTATATAAATATTGATTCAAATTCGTCTGCCATATAAATCATTTCCGAAATATAACTTGTCCCGTAATTTCTTAACCCGTCCTGTGATATGTTTTTATTTTAAAATTTAATGATTATTTATTATATATAAAAGTTTACAAATCATATCATCCTCTAAGACCACGGGACATTATACCACGAGACAATTTTTGGTTTTATACAATATTTTCTAAACAGAGCCGTAGCAACGATTATGAGGACCGCCCGCGAAAAAAAAAAGGACCGCTCTAGAAAAGTGTATACTTATAAAAAAATTTAACCATAAAAAATCAAAAAACAAAAAAAAAACTTCTCTCACACTTCAGGTGATTCGAACTCATGACCTAAGATATGTGGTGTATGACATAATACCACTAGGCTACCAAAACACATTGGTATTTGAGGGCCGAAAATATTAATAACTTTTCGGAGGGCCGCAGCTCCCGCTTCTCTTGCTTCTATCCAGCTACGGCTCTGTTTCTAAATGAAACTGATTTAATATGTCTAATATTTGTGGTATTAAAAAAAGGATTTAATCCGTATTGAAGCGGCGGATTAATGATATTTTAATCTTTTTATTATTGTTGATTCAAAAACCCGTCCCGCCAAACCCGTCCGGCAAAAAAAAATCATTTATTTTATTAGTGTTCTTATTTATGATATGATTCTGAATCATTGTCTAAATATTTTAATCGATGTAGAACGTTGAACACACATTTTCGTCAATTGGATCGTATATGTCCGTTTTTTAAATTTTGAATCACAGTATATGTAGAAAAAATTGATTTTTTTTATTCTATGTATTATATGATGATTCAAAACAGTTAAAAACAAATCAAACAAAGATGATAGGGGAATCATAATTATAAATTTTAATCAAATCTTTTAAATATCTAAATTAATAAATATGGAATATCCGGTGTATGAGTTGGGTTAAATATAACCCGACCCAACAAATTATTTGTGAAAGAATTTTAAAAACGGGTCGGATATCCGATATATCCGGAAGCATTTTTACCCACCCGTCACCAAAGTGTTGCAAAAATACTAGTATAGATATAAGGGATATGTGCCACTCCACTCATTGCCAATTGGTTTTGAGTTGGAAGCCCATATTCTTACATGGTATCAGAATCCGATCCACACATGTCCAACCCGATCCGACCCAAAGATGGTCCAATCATCGACAAGACCCAAAATTGATGCCGTTAATCGAAGCCCGAACATTCCGAGATTAATGGCCAAAGAGTCATCATCTCGAGGAGGCGTATTAGAACATAATGTCCTAAGTAATATATAAGGGATATGGGCCACTCCACTCATTGCCAATTAGTTTTGAGTTGGAAGCCCATATTCTTACAAAACTTTTGTATTAAACTAACATGATATATCCATATAAATTTTTGTATTAAACTAACATGGTATATCCATATAAATTTTTGTATTAAACTAAATCAATACTCTTTCTATTTCAATTTATTTGTTATTTACGGTTTTGGCATATAAATGAAAAATTATTTCATTTTTTATTTTATTTTAATTTTGAAAGATTATTTCTTATCTAACTAAAATTTTTTTTGTCACCAATTAAAAACTATTCCACCAATAAGATGTAGACATCAAATAAAATGAAACAATTGTTTTGTCCTTAAACTTCAATAAATTGAAAAAGAGGGAGAATTATATTTTTGGAATTTTCAACCCTCTTATAGTGAGCAAATAAAATGACAGATTGGTGATTTTATTTGATGACTTTTCTTTAAATAGAAAATATATATATATCCTCTGTTTCAGTAATTCTAAAGATATATACTGAAAAAAAAAAAAAAAACATTATCGGTTTGATCTTTAATAGATACTTCAACAGTTCAACTGATGTATTAGTTAGTTAATTTACAGAAACAAAATTCAAGATGACAGATTGAAATTAGTTAAGATAAGAAAAAGAAGCCAAATTAGTTTAACATCTGAAGAAATTATAGATATAGGATCAGAACTTTTGATTGCGAGATAAAAGAAAAAAAGAACCACCGGTTTGGAGTTTCTTGAAAAATTAGAACTCGTATGCAATCTTGTTTTTAGATTCCGTAGAATATTCTTACGCAAGGATTTAGTCAAAAGGTGTTGAAGTCTACTCCATAAACTACTATTCTCCATTTTTTTTTAGTTTGTCCTCTTTATTATAGTAAGCAAGGTCGGCCCACTTATAAATTCACAGCTAAACTTTTCACCTAAGTTTAAATTTACTTGTTGAATTAAAGATAATTAAACTCCCACGAATGCATCATACATCTACTGATCTACCCAACCCAAAACAATTTTGAATCTACCTCTAAATTTATAAAGAGTTTTATAATTGTACATTAACCATATTATAAGAAACTAAAAAGTATTACCAAATTTGCATTTGGCAGAATCAAAAATTAAAGTGACAAAATATAACCATTTGCATCATATTCTTTTTTTTTTAATAATAAACATATAGTTGTAAGTATTTTCACTCGATTATTTTTTCAAAATAAATATAATCATCGAATTTTTTATTCATCGAATTTTTTTATAGACGTAAAACATAATATTACTTCCACAGGTAAATGAATTTGATCTTTACTCTAAATATACAGAACAATTGCTCGTCAAATGAGAAAAGTCATACATTTTAATATTTTTAAAAAAACTTGAATTTATATCTAAATTCTTCAACACAGATCTTTATTATAAGAAATGGAAAAGTAGTATTACCAACTTTGGATTGCATTTCGAAGATAAACTTCTGATTCAGATATCTAAATAGTGGACTATAACGAGAAATACCGAAATGGTCGGTCAGTCATATGTCGGACAAACTACCATAAGAAACATTTAACATGGAGAAAATAGACCAAACTGTTAGTGGGTCACACGAGATCCTTCAGAGTTTATTTTGTTTAATGAATTAAATGTTTTATGTAAAAAATTATGTTAGCAGCCCAAGCCACCATCTTCCACATCTGAAAACAGCGAAACAACGTCCTCCACAACTTGATTACGATCCCCGCAAGCTCAATCTTCAAGTGCATAGACCGCGACATCAAAAACATCATCACTTCTAGAAGAATCAAACGCAATTTTCGAAAGTTAATGGCGTGTTGGCTGAGATGAATTCTACCAAGTCTTCTCCTAGAATTTTATTGATTTCCTTATTTTTATCTTTTTTGCCAAGGAATCAAATGTATAGGTTTAGCAAACTGTTGTAAAACCAGATTGTTCATTTATAATGATATTAACATGCTTAGCAAAAAAAAAAAAATTATGTTACAAAAACATATTATTTGTTTGCCTCACTTAAGAAATTACTAAAACCGTCTAGTTAGATTATTTTAAGTAATATTTTCTTAGTTTTATTCAAATTTTGAGTACAAATTGAACACAAATACTATAGTATAGAAAAGAATATTCATTCGTAACAATTAAACAATTTGATAATATCGTGCAAATATTTAGAAAATCTCAAAACCATTTTCTTAAGTTCAATTTTTTTTTTTTTGACATAGAATATCGACAACAAAATGTAAGCAACGCACAACATTCTTTCTTTGTTTATATATCGAAAAGTATTACCAACTTTGGATTACGTTTGACAGAAACAAATTAACATAAAAGTTTAATCTAAAAGTGACGAAAGATAATCTTTTGAGTCATGCAATTAAATATTTTGATTTAAACGTCCACATATACCGGAAATAGTCGGTCGGTCATCGGTCAGACAAACTACCACAAGAAATTAACATAGGCCAAACGGTAAATGGTCCCACAAGACTTTTCCTTCTCCACGTGGCATCATCACCGCCAAGTACATTCCACGTAGACACGTGTCACCCAAATAACCAATCAGAAAATCCCACACTAATACAGAATTGAATTTCTAAAACGACGTCGTAGTATCTGAAATGAGAACATAGTGATAAGTGACCGATCAACCACCACCAGGGCTATTAAAAAACCTTGATGAGTCGAACAGTCCAGATACTGACACGTGTCAATATGTAACGCCGTGGCATCACCTGGATTTAAGTAGGACCCAAATCCAAATAATCAATTCAAAACGAAGCTTCGCGCGCGTATCCTAAGCCGTTGGATTCTACCGTATTGGTCAATAGCCGTTGGATCAAAATCTTTCTCTGGAAACGTTTAGTAGTCGGTCGTATTTAAATATTTAATTATCGAAAGTAATTAGCAATTAATCTTTAAATTAACTAAGACAAAATTCTATATAAAGCACCATTATGCTTCACCAACAAACTCATCACACTACACACAAACTCAAACAAAACAAAAACAAACACAAAACACAAAAGTATTTTCTAAAAGACAAGAAGATGGCACCTGAGATCAATACCAAACTTACCAGACCGGTCCTCTCAGCCACCGCTTACGGCGGAGAAAAGAGGGCTTACGTGACTTTCCTCGCCGGAACTGGAGACTATGTGAAAGGAGTGGTGGGTCTTGCTAAGGGGTTAAGGAAAGCTAAGAGCAAGTATCCACTGGTGGTGGCGGTTTTGCCGGATGTACCGGAGGATCACCGGAAACAGCTGGTGGATCAAGGCTGTGTAGTTAAGGAGATAGAGCCGGTTTATCCACCGGAGAATCAAACCGAGTTTGCTATGGCTTACTACGTTATCAACTACTCTAAGCTTCGTATCTGGAAGGTATGCATAATTTTTTTCTGGTTAGTTCGGTTTTCTATTTTTCAAAAACTTTTGTTTGTTTCAAAAACATATAATAAAATAAAATAAAAAATTTTAATTACTATTTTTTATATATTTAATTAAAAAGTTTTTTTTTATGTAAATTTAATTCTAAACTTCCTCAAAATAAATTTTAGTTAATTTGGTTTAATAAATTAGAGTGACTCGATCTAGATATTTTGTATACCGTTTGGGTTATAATTAAACTCGGTTACGATATTAATTTATAATCAACATACATATGTTTTCTGTTAATTTTTTATTTTTCAAAACTGTAAGTTATGTATTTTATACAAACTAAAACTATACTGTATTATATTTCCAAAAATATTTATGTCAACTTTAAGTGGTCTTTTTTTATATTTATAATATCTTCTATATAATAAAAATATATATGGGTGCAGTTTGTGGAGTACTCCAAGATGATATACTTGGACGGTGACATACAAGTGTTCGACAACATAGATCACTTGTTTGATCTTCCAAACGGCCAATTCTACGCAGTCATGGACTGTTTCTGCGAGAAGACATGGAGCCACTCGCCACAGTACAAGATCGGCTACTGTCAACAGTGTCCAGACAAGGTGACATGGCCAGAGGCCGAGCTAATTGGTCCTAAGCCGCCTTTGTACTTCAACGCCGGTATGTTCGTTTACGAGCCTAACCTCTCCACTTATCATAGCCTCTTGGAGACTGTCAAAGTTGTGCCTCCCACTCTTTTTGCTGAACAGGTATATAGAAGAAATTATTAAGCTATAAATACCCAAAATTTTATTATTAATTATTATTATGGATATTACAAGTACATAAAAATATTATAATCATTTGTTTTTTTGTGTTTATTTTTGTTACAGGACTTTTTGAATATGTACTTCAAGGACATATACAAGCCAATACCACCGGTGTATAACTTGGTCTTGGCAATGCTTTGGAGGCATCCAGAGAATATAGAGCTTGACCAAGTCAAAGTTGTCCACTACTGTGCTGCTGGTGCTAAGCCTTGGAGGTAAGATTATTACAAGTTCACATAATTTTCAATCAAGTTTCTCTTTTTATATATATATTGGCGTCCAATCAAGTTTATTTACTTCTCTATATTTGAAGCCAAAATTTTAATATATTAGAAAATAATATCTTTGCATATAACTAAAAATAAGTTGAAGGTAGTACTAAATCGTAGAACTAAATGCTGCAAATTTAATTGGAATATCTAAAATTTTCACATTAGAAATATGTTCTAACAATTTTATGTAACCAAAATAGTTAAAATTCACAAACATTCTTCTCATGAACTTTACTTTAGGAGTAATAATAATACTATATGAGCTATTTTAATATAAATTAATTTGTTTATAGGAAAGTTGTGGATTTAAATTTTCTGAAAGTTGTTTGTGGTATTTGTATCAGATTCACTGGAGAAGAAGAGAACATGGACAGAGAAGACATTAATATGCTGGTCAAGAAATGGTGGGACATTTACAATGACGAGTCTCTTGATTACAAGAATGTTGTTATTGGAGACGGCCACAAGAAGCAACAGACACTTCAGCAGTTTATCGAAGCTTTGTCCGAAGCCGGTGTGCTTCAGTACGTCAAAGCTCCATCTGCAGCTTAGACACAATATACTCGTCAAGCTTTTTGTTGCGGTTCTTATGACTATAATATTTCTTTAGTTTGAAACTTGTTTATAGGACCATATAGTGAGATTGTGTTACTATTATATTTGTATGGGTTTTGGAGGATTTTTTAAATCTTCATATCCGTTTTTACTTACTATATATACTAGATTATTGAGAAGGAACAATGTTTCCTATATATTGTAAAGTAAACTTACTGTACATGAAAATACAATGTTCAATTATATTTATATTGTTCTTAATTATCTTCTCCAACTTTTGAAGACTCGGTTTTTATCAAACATAAAGCATTTGTTTTTTTTTTTGTGTCTTTATAGTCACCGTACATTTTGTTAAAAACAAAACTTTGGTATAAAACACTTTCTGAACACGGATTGAAACAACCCTAAGACCATCTCTATTCATTTTTGCACACTTAAAAGATATTCATAACTAAATAACATTAAAATTAATTATAAAAAAAGTTAGACACCCACCAAAAATAACCAATAGAGATGGTCTAAAAATCTCTTTTATTTCACCTAATTAATTTATTAAGAGATTTCTAACATCAGCTTGCTCTAAATATCGTTTACATTTCACACAAAATATATATCCTCTCTTTATAATTTTGTTTTTCCATCAGTCCAAATGAAAAGTTGACAGGTCTACAGAAAAACTCAACTACAATAACATGCTAAAACTGTTTCATGTGATATGACACATGATGAAGAACAATTACTCTGTTTTGAACACATAAAGTATAGCTTTGGTCGGGCATGTAATGTTTGTATCAAAACCCGGACTGTATGACTGTATCCGTTCCCCGAAGTCATTTACTTCCTCATATGCCCACATCTAGCTTTTCCCAGTTTGACTCCTAATAGCGTAGCCACACCAATAGCGAACGAAGAAAAGCCTAAAAAGCCTTCCCATAGCATAGATTCGTTTGGGTCTTGATGGATAAATACCCAAACTTTTAAGGATTTTCCACTCGTGACGTGACAGTAGATAACTAGATCATCTAAAGGAACGATTATTCACCACACAAAGATTTTCCTAATAGCTATGTATATACAATCTGAATTAATATTAGTAGAATACTAATTTTAGAAAGAAAATCTTTTGAGCTTAACACAAAATTAGGTAAATAAATATTTTATTGCCCCCGATTTAAGAATTTTTCTGAATATGTATATTCATAGTTTAGATAATGTTATTTACAATTGGGTGATTGACAAAAATATCACTAAAATGTAATTTTTTCCAAAAATAGCACCCTAAACTTTAGTTAAACCTTAAACATAAAGAAGTGTTGCACCACCTCAACATAACAAATCTCATCCAATGCTATAAACTTTTCAACCCTTCCCATTTTCATCCACTACCCCAACCTTCTTCCACGAAGGCCTTTTTTTTTTTTTTTGTCAAACCTACGAAGGTCTTAATACTCAAAATTTTATAGAGATTTTTTCATGTGGCCACGATCATTAATTTAAATACGTACATATCAAGCATAAAAGACTAAGAAAACCCAAAAAAATTGTAGAGAGACCTTTTCTTATGTACCGGATGAGGTCTTCCATACACTAACCTCGTATGTTTTCTCGTCCCTTCATATTGTTCTCTTAACCATCTTCGACGAGGCTATAAATTAATCAAGCCAATGGAAAGTCAATGTCAATAAGATAAAGTTCTTATATCTACAGAGCAAGAGAACACAAATTTTCCACGTGATTAATTAGTGCTTTATAGTTACTTTTTACCTTAAAGATACGTAATCGGAAACCATTCTTCGTTTTTATGCAAATTTCCCTAGTATCCTATGAACAGCAGACGAAAATCTGACCTCACAAAAACCAATCCACTTTTTTTACTCTTGTTTAGCAAATCAAAGAACCAATTAGAACGGTCGAAATTTTTGAAAATTCCGTTAAAAGATTTAAAACTTTCAAATACTTCCTTACCTCATGTCTGGTTGAAAAGTTGAGAATAAAATCATAGCTCAACATATTCTCAGCATGTCCAAGCTGCCTAAACAAACACACAATATATCATATAAATTTCATGTATCACCCGAAGACAATAAACTGCGAGATCGATATAGATGACCATGTTAGTACACAGAGAATCTTCCTTAATCAAAAAATGAATGACAATCTATAACTACAATAAACTGAACATCCTTTAACTTGAACTGTATATATACAGAGTTGAACAATTAATTTGGAGCAAAACACTTGAAGCAGAGAGACTTGAATGGAACCTCAAAGAGAATGTTGCTAAAACAGAAAGCTTCATACAGAAAATTCTTTTTAAAAAAAGAAACAATGTGCTGCTCAAAATGCGGTTTGTGTATTAGAGAACCCAAAAAAGAGATAGGAGTATATAAAATTTAAGAAATACAGCTATATATATGCTGTATAGTAAAGTAACAACAGAACCTTACTGGTAAACAGAGACTAGTGTCTCATAAAAAGACATAAAGTATTTACCATAAGAAAAGTTGCTACGCAAAATATGGGTTTTGGAACCAAAGAGTACCCAGATGGTACGAGAAACATTTGAAAGGATAACATAATTGTTGATTGATGCCACCGGAATGATTATCTTGCTTTCGAATTCTGGGAAGCAAGAAAGTTCTATGGAAAACATAATTTCCCATGATCTCTTGTTTATGTCTAGACCCCAGATGTTGAAGAAAAGGTCGTTTCTGTTTATAAAACGCCTTTTCCTGAAGATGCATAGACGATGGTTAAGAACACAAATGCTTAATTCATGTATCGTTGTAAACCCGATATCCGGAGTAACTGAAAAGCTTTGAAACGTCTCTGTGCTAAGATCAAAAGCTAGTAGCTTGACGTCGTACTGTTTATTGTAATCTGGAACAATAAAGCTCTCTTTCATTTCGAAGCTGAAGCAATAAAGCACTCCATCCAAGTGAATTATAGGTTGGTCATAGTAAACTGGACAATTAGGCGGATCAACGTCTCTCCAAGTATTAGTGTCAAGAGCAAAAACCTTGCACCTAGCAGTGTCATTCACTACTTCCTTATGACCCTGGAAAAACCACACTAGCTTATACCTTGGACTCACAGTATTCTCTCTTCCAATCCCTACCAAAGTACACGGCAAGGTGGCATCAAAGGGATCATGAACAGGATCAGGATCAGGGAGTATTCGACGGCTAGTGGTGGCAGGATTAACAAGACTAAATTCACAATCACTGGTGTAGATGCAAAACAAACCGTCACAAGGCTCGCAGATCTTATAACCTTGAGGAGGAAGGCGAAGATGCCTAATGAGTCGATAGGGAGAACTATGAACGATTCCATTGGTAGGCATGAACACCAGATTTTCTAGAGGGAGACGTTTGCGTATTGTTCTACCATACAATGATATAACCCTGACGATTCTCGCTTGTCCTTCTGCTAGATATTTCTGAGACCTGGTGTGTTTATCTACGAACAACTTTGATTCTATGGTTCCTCTCCATTCTTTTGACACGGCTTTGAATCTCACTAGTGATTTCACCGGAACCTTCACTAGAATCTCTTCTACAATGTCATGTGGAATGTTTACGCCTCTTCTCTTCTTAGCCTCCATCTCTACACGACCTAATGTTTTTTTCTAATTAGGTTGGATCGACTAATATATATTTTCATTAATAAAAGTTGGATTGGTCGAAATAACTAATCAATAATTATTTTCAAAAAAGTTTACTTAGATATTAGTTTTGAAGTACCCGATTTTAAAAAAGGAAAATAAAATAAATTAAAAAGGAAAGTCTTACGGATAAAACTTAACCAATCTTTATCATGTTTAAAAATAAGGGATATTTCCTTTTCAAGTTATTCATAAGAAATAACATTGGCCAACAAGGAATCCTTTCTCATAACTTTGATCTTGTTTTGTATTTTGTCTGTCAACTTATGTTATTTGTTTTTTGGAGAGGAATGTCAACACGCAAAATTTTTATTTTATAAAACCAAAAAAATCAAATTCGAATGAAACTAAAGCACATATAATTTTTTAAAATTTTTTTGAGCATAACAATATCTGTAACTAAATAATAATTTGTTACGATAATTTGAACCAGAGGTGGTTTGGGCCGTGGTGCAGCCCCAATTCATGTTTTTCCTTTGAGAGTATGCAACAAATTAAAACCTTAATATATTTCACAAAACATTCGAACAACAGGAGCGAAAGTTTCGTGATAATCTTCCCCTTCAACTTGATTATTACCGAGAACAAGAAGGCGAGTTTATAACGTTCGATGGAACCATCACCATTATTTTACTTAGTCTTGTAAACCCATTGACTACCTTTGTTCTCGGTAATAATCAAGGCGAGCTTCAAAAGCCTCAACCTCCTTTTTTATAGCATCGTTCCAGACTTTAATCTGAACAGCTTCTTTAAAATAATTTGGTTCGACATTAAAGGTAATAGCAACCAAATAAACTCAGGGCCTGTTCGTTTGATCATCTGGCATTTCTATCCAAATGGTTCATCTAAATGTTTCATTCAAATGCTCCATCTGAATGTTGTTCATTTCAATTTTTTGATATTCATTTGGATGGAGCATCTAAATGAACTTTTGTTTGTTTGCTTAATTTTTATAAATCTTCATTTGCATCTAGATGACTTTAACAAGAAAATGACTAAAATACCCATACTTTTAATCTAATTATATTTTAATTTTAATCTTAGCTATAATAATTTAATTATTGCTCTAAAATATATTTACAAATAAATAATTTTAAACTATGATTTTAACATATAAAAATTAATTTTACGGTTTTGGCGGAAAAATATGATTTTACGGTTTTGACGGGAAAATATGATTTGCCGAAAAATATGATTTTACGGTTTTGGCGGGAAATTTTGATTTAGCGAGAAAATATGATTTTATAGGAAAATTAAGTTTTGTACTTTTGGCGGGAAAATATGATTTCACGGTTTTGGTGGAAAACACAATTCTTCAATTTTTTCGGTTTTGGCGGGAAAACAGAATTCCGTAATTTTCCTGCCAAAATCGTGATTTTATAGTTTTGGCGGGAAAATATGATTTCACGGTTTTGGTGGAAAACACAATTCTTCAGTTTTTTCGGTTTTGGTGGGAAAACAGAATTCTGTAATATTCCCGCCAAAATCGTGATTTTATAGTTTTGGCGGGAAAATATGATTTCACGGTTTTGGTGGAAAACACAATTCTTCAGTTTTTTTTTCGGTTTTGGCGGGAAAACAAAATTCCGTAATTTTCCCGCCAAAATCGTGATTTTATAGTTTTGGCGGGAAAATATGATTTCACGGTTTTGGTGGAAAATGTTATTCTTCAATTTTTTTTGGTTTTGGCGGGAAAATATGATTTTGCGGTTTTGGCGGGAAAATATGATTTTATGGTTTTGGCGGGAAAACATGATTTGACGAAAAATATGATTTTGCGGTTTTGGCGGAAAACATGATTTTGCGGTTTTGACGAATTCCAAAATTTTCTATCAAAAATCATGATTTCACGTTTTGGCAGGAAAAAACCCAATTCCGCGATTTTATGATTTTGACGGAAAATGAAATTACGATTTTTAGAGATTTCTTTTTGGTGCAAATATGCGATTTTTAGAATATAAAATGAGAAATCTATGGAAATAAACATTATTTAATATATGATTGTAAATAAGGGTATATTTGTAATTTGTTATTTTTGGCTGAATTATCTCCATCCAAATGCTCCAATCATGTTCATCCAGATGAGTTTGACAAATTTGCCTAAAATTACAAACTCATTCATATGATCCATCCAACTTATTCATCCAAATGCTCTGTTAAATAATCAAAAACAAACATCATTCTTCATCTCCATCCAGATGATAAATCTGAAGGGAGAAACGAACAGAGCCTCAATGGCCTAGGAAAAATTATCATCAGAAAAGTAATTTGTCAAAGGATACAATGAGTAACCTAGAACCGAAGAGTGGGACTGATCAGAAAAGACGGGAGGAGCGGGAGAGAGAACAGGTGTACAATTGACGTTGTAAGTGTTGGAACACATTTTTTACAAAGTGGCTCCGGCCAACTTTCCGGCAACTTTTCCGGTGAAGTCCGTCATCGGAATGACTGGATAATGGGTCTTTGGATTCCTTGTAATGAGCACTAAAAATTAAAGTTATATTGAATGAGTAATTGAGGTCCAAAGTGGTTAACTTAAAAGCTTGTAATAACAAAATATGAAATTGTCCCACGATGAAAATTTGAAAATTTTCTCTCTAGTATACAGTATAACGTGTTTCACTTATAACATGGTTCACTAGCTATTGGAAACGGGTGACTATGGTGTGGGAGATACATGCACATTATGCAAAACAAACCACGCGCCGCTGTGCGCCGGGGCCTTGGCCTTGGGGAATGTGGGCCAATGGCCCACAAAATATATTCTGTTTGGAGAAATACTTATGAGGCTTTTGTTACATTTATGCAGCGATATCATATCTCGCCTTCACTCGTTTTTGAAATCGTCTTTCCTAAATCGTTTTACAAAGTTCTCTCTCTGTTTACAAATTGAGATTTCACGGTCCTATAGTCGTAATCCAAACTAATCCGTGTCTGCTATTGTATTACGGATCCTTACTCGAACAGTCTTGAAAAACAATTTTATTCGGTTTTCAAAACGTTTTTCATATCGATACAAACGCTACTGCGAACGCTTTTAGCAACTTCGTGGAACGTTTAAATCAAACGATATACAATTACAAGGTATACAGAAACGATTTTCGCGAAGGCCTTCGGGTGAGTTTCGCGAAACGATTCCTTATATGATCCTCACGATCAACACAGTTTCCATGAAGGCCTATGGGCGAGTTCCGCGAAACGTTTATGTATACGATCCGAGCGATCAAAAATGATTCTACATACGTTTGATAAACAATTTTTGTAGACTTTTAAAATTGATTCTAGGAACGTTTTATAACGAGATCCACAAAATATTTTTATCTTAGCGAATTGCATTAAATTGTTTTTATCGCTATTCCTAAAATTTGTTCTCAATAGTGACATTATTTTTGTCTTTCATGACTAATGAATTTGAAAACGCTGCCTTGAACGGTGGAGGTGATGGAACGATAAAACCAACTGAGCAGACAAAGGGTCAGCCACTTGGATCATTGCTAAATGCTATTGTGTATGTGCCTAACTCGATGGATCCAACTTCAAGTCGTGGCATAAGAAGATGCATTTCTATCTAAACAACTTGATTCTAACTAGGTATCTCGTTGAGGTCGTACCAACGTTACCCCCGAGTAATACTGATCCAACAGTTATCGCTAGTGTTGAACAACAATGGACCCATGGGGACTACTTGTGCAAAGGCCAAATTTTACACTACCTGGTGAATAAGCTATACAGTGTGTATAGTGAAGTCAGTACTTCCAAGATCCTTTGGAAAAACTTGGAAACTCAGTACATAGTCTTCAATGTCGGTTCTGGAAAATTCGCCACATCGAACTTCCTTAACTACAGGATGGTGGACTCGAGGCCCATCATGGACCAAGTGAATGAGCTGTAATTGGTATTCCAAGGGATAGCTGATGAGGGAATGCAGATCTGTGAGTCCTTCAAAGTGAATTCCATTGTCGAGAAGTTACCTCCAAGTTGGTTGGACTTCAAAAACTACCTTGAATTCAAGCAAAAACCATTGAGTTTACAGAACTTTATCGCCAAGCTGCAGAATGAGTCAAACAAGAGAGACAAATCTGGGTTTATAGCTACTCATGATGCAAATATGGCTGAATACAAGAAAAAAGGGTAAAGCCAAGGTTGTTCACGACAACAAAGGCGATGGGCCAACAAGGGTGGCTATAACAAGATAGCACCTCAAGTCTCCACTAGCTTTAAGAAGCAAGGTGAATTTAAAAAATTTGCTGGAAAGTGCACCTACTGTCATAAGCAGGGTCACAAAGCTGTCGAGTGTTGCAACAAAGCTAAATCGGTGAAAAGTCAAGCCAATCAAATAAATTTGACTGAAGATGACCTATGTGCGGTGGTCACTGAAGCAAATGTGGTAATGACCAACGAAAGCCCAATGGAGTGGTGGTACGATATTGAAGCTACCACCCACATCTGCATCAACAGAGACATGTTCATCACCTATCAAAAATGCAAATCTTGTGAGAAACTGATGATGGGCAATGTGTCTCACTCCAAGATGCAAGTCTGGTCTTGAAGCTGACTTCGGGAATGGCTCTCACTCTCTCTGATTGCTCGAGTAATTACCCGATATATCTAACCGTTAGGTAGTATATTCGAGGCCGATCCACAAGGACCAAAGATACTCTAAGGATTTGCGAGACTCGTTCTTAGCTAAAACGCAATGTTTTTTTTTGGTTTTGGGTTATCAAGCAAAACAATAAAATAAACAATGAAATAAAGATTGATTAAACGATAAGATAAAAGCGCTGGGTCTTAGGAAATTTCTTAGGGATTGAGGAACTAAACGAAATCAATGAATCAAGGGTAATTAATTAAGACCTGTTATAGAACATGGACCACAAAAATAGACTAATCCTCTCTCAAGGAATTAGTCCCTGAACACGAAATCAACAATTACTAAACTCTCATTTGTAATCATGAAATCAAATTAGCATTAAACTCAAGTCCAATAAGTTCATAATACTTTATAACATCAACTTTCGTTGGCTAGAAGAATGTTGCTCATCTCAAATTGATTCAGGCATTTCATCTAACACTTTTGGTGCGTAAAATAACCTAGGTTCTTAAATCAGGTGATCAATCTAATTCAAGCATTAAACGCATTCAAGATGAAGAAACCTACATAGATTACCCAATATCTAATCATTCAATTTACCAATCCATCAATCCCCTTTATTAAATTCCTAAAAGGGAATAACACAAAGAGATGAAGAAGACTCACTCATAGCAAAAGGGAATAACACAAAGAGATGAAGAAGACATAATTGAATTGCAATGAATATAAAAGATAAAGGATTAAAAATCTTCTCCAAAGTGTCAAAGAGGATGAATCTCCAATCCCAATAATAGCTTACAGAAGAAAAGTCTAAAAAAGTTGCAGAGAAAGAAGCGTGAATGAGAAAATTAGGTCTCTGGGGTTTTTATACCAAATTACAGAAAATAGGAAATAAAACTGGTTAAGAAAAACCAAACTGGGCGTCTGGGTTTGATCGATCGATTCGGTGGGTGGATCGATTGATCCCGCGTCACTGGAAACCTATTCTCGTCTGTCAGGGTAATGGGATCGATCGATCTAGAAGTGGATCGATCGATATGGATCTCCTGGTCTCCAACTCCGCAACTGCTTCAAATGCTCGCCAGAATGATCTGTCTTCACTAATTCGGGTATAACTCTTGAATGCACCGTTAGATTGCCTTCCAATTACTTGGAAAATCAAGCTAACATCTTCGTATAGCGTGTATAAAAAATGCAGAAAGATCTAACGGTGGAAAGTCTTCCATCTGAGGCAAAACGTCTGACACTTCTAAACAAAACTGCATCTCTAAAAGTGTGTTTATATCCCAAAAAACAGTTCGTTTTTTTCCGAAGCAACCTAAAACCTGTAAAGACTCGATAAAGGAATAAAAGAATCTAAAAACACACTTTGACTCTATAAATTATATAATCTAGGAAAGAAAACAAAGACTCAAAAACTATAAAAACACAACATATCACTCTCCATCGTGAAGCATGTTCAAGACATGAGCAAGACTCTGATCTCTGGGACTTTGATGAACAAGCACAGCTTTTCCATCAACATCGAGTCCGACCAGATGATCCTGAGGAAGAATGGTGTGTTTATTGATATAGTTTTTTTTAAGGGAGGACTTGTCAAAATGGTTGTTCAGATAATCCTCAAGAAATATGATGTAGCTTCTACTTCTATTTTCAACAATTCCATCAATAAAAGTTCAGTTGCTTATTTGGTTGAGTCTTTTGATTTATGGCATGAGCGGTTAGGACATGTGAATTGTAAATCTATGCAAAGATTAATTAATTTGAACCTGGTCCCAAAATGCAAAATAAACAATGAAAAATGTGAAATATGCGTACAAGCTAAACTCACAAAAACACCATCTCCTTGTGTCGAACAAACAACATAACCTTTAGGATTAATACACACAGATTTGTGCATCTTAAAGTACGTACAAACTAGAGGCGGTAAAAAGTATTTTGTCACTTTCTTAGATGATTGTACAAAATACTGTTACGTTTACTTGCTACGTAGTAAAGATGAAGTCTTGAAGAAATTCAAAGAATATAAAACCGAAGTTGAAAATCAACTCTCGAAAACTATTAAGATATTTAGAAGTGATAGAGGAGGTGAGTACGATGGGCCATTTAATGTATTCTGTCAAGAAAACGACAATATCCATTAAACTATCGCTCGTTACTCACCGCAATCTAACGGAGCTGCGGAACAAAAATAACAAACTCTAAAAGAAATGATGAATGCAATGTCGCAGAAATCTGGTTTAGCCCAAAATATGTGGAGGGAAGCTTTGCTTACCATAAACCGTATCCAAAATAAAATCCCGCACAAAGTAACAGGCAATACGTCCCATGAACTCTGGAAAGGTATTGCCTCATCGTACAAATACCTGAAAGTGTCGGAGTGCCTCGCAAAAGTCGTAGTGCCACCTCCTAAGTAGGTCACTGTCGGACCAGAACTGTTGATTGTATTTTCATCGGATATGCACGCAACAATAGTGCTTACCGGTTTCTTGTTCATAAATCAGATATTCCGGATATTCATGTCAATACAATAATGGTTTTAGGCCATTTGTAACGCCCCGACCGCCATCTCTCTAAATGGGCCCCACGTCCTCTCTCAGCCCGTGGGCCCACCATCTTCCGACGGCCGGTCCGCTACGTCCGGGAGGCTTTAAAGACTTGTTTACCGACCCTACAAATCACCACATGATCTTTCCCCGTGTTTTGTCCTCACTCACACAGTTCCGACAATCACTTCCCGGAAGGTCACTCATCCTAAAATTACTCCAGCTCAAACATGCTTAACAGTGGAAGTTCTCTCACGACAGTTGACCGAAAAGATAAGTGCACTTTGGTGACATAGGTGGCCAAATCAATTCTTTTAAACCTCTCCGCATGCACCACCATATTCCTAAAACCGGGGTGTTACAATTCACCCCCACTAACAGATCGTAACGTGCTCGTTGCGCACCAAGACCGTCACCCTCGGTGGTGTGAGTCCTCTTGATTCCACACTCACCTGGGTTCGGCTCTGATACCACTTGTAACGCCCCCGCCGCCATCTCTCTAATTGGGCCCCACGTCCTCTCTCGGCCCGTGGGTCCACCATCTTCCGACGGCCGGTCCGCTACGTCCGGGAGGCTTTAAAAACATCTTTACCGACCATACAAATCACAACATGATCTTTTTCTGTGTTTTGTCCTCACTTACACAGTTCCGACAATCATTTTCCGGAAGGTCACCCATCCTGAAACTTTCCCAGCTCAAGCACGCTTAACCGTGGAGTTCTCTCAGGACAGTTGACCAAAAAGATAAGTGCACTTTGGTGACATATGTGGCCAAATCAATTCTTTTAAACCTCTCCGCATGCACCACCATATTCCTGAAACCGGGGTGTTACACCATTGTCCGTAATCCCTCCAGATCTGAAACCACATCATGTAATATTAGTTTCGTGCAGTGTTTTTAAACCCGACCCGGACGGTGAACTGGACTTCCTTTTGGGTCACCGGGTCACTGGGTCAACCGGGTTCGACCACGGGTCAATTGATTAAAATTTATTTAATATTTATAGAGATTATATAGTTTTTATAAATATAAAAATAAATATAATCATACTATATTTACAAAATATGAAGTCTAATAATAATAATAAAGCGATTCAAATTAAAATTTTAAATTCAACTAAAAGTCTAAAACCGTAACAAATATTAAAATAGTAGGAGATCACCAATGACGGAAATAAACTAAGAAAACATCGCGAATTCAAAACAACTAATCTCGGTTATTTCTCTCACCATTCCATTCATTCTCCTTAGACGGCACTGTGAAGTTTCATCAAAATCTAAAACATCAAATGAGTTTAAGAACTAAAAAACAAATTCTAAAAATAACTTAATAGAGTTTAAAACTCTATATTTTAATCCAAAATCAAATGATTTTTTAAGAACTAATACCTAGCCGGTTCAACCGGTTCACTACGTCGCGGGTTAATGGCGGGTTTTTATGGGTTTTTCCAGTTTTAAAATTGGCGGGTATTAGCACTAAACCCAAATCGGAAAAGTATCCGGATCGCGGTCCGGGTCGGATCAGGCGGTCCGGGTCGGACGTGAAAACACAGGTTTCGTCCCAAGCGTCACTCGAACCGGCGAACGACATTATTGTTGAATGTTAGTTAACCTTAGGTCAAGCACAGATTTGAAGGTTTATGTTGGTAAAGTTAATTAGTTAGAGGCTCTAAATGGGAACAAAAAAAAAATGAATGTTTTATTTGGGAAAATATTTTGACTTGGAAGTTTGCTTTGGGATTTTCCCTATATATAGAGAGAGCAAAAGAACAAATCATATCAAATAAATTTTTTTAAAAAATTATTAATGGTTAATAAAATTCTTATGTATTATTTTAATATAGGGATGTTATGACTTTTTATTTTTGATAATGGATTTCTTAGGCGTTTGAGATAGGGTCAGAAACTTACTTAATAGTTAAAAGAAATAAGGGACAGTGGAATATAATTAAAGAGTGGGAAATATAATTCCAATCAGTAATAATTAAAGAATGGTACAAATAATAAATAATATTAGAAAATAAAATAAACACTATAAAAATAATAAATAAACTTTAAATTAAAATGCAGTGTGCTATTTTATTTAAAAATCAACATTAAGAAAATTATAACATTCTATATAAAAAATAATTGTGCATGTATCTTCTCAGGAAATAATTATTTTATTTTAGTAAAAAAAAAAGATTTTAGAAAGGATTAATGAAATTCCACATTGCATTATTCTTTATAGTTAAAAAAAAAACGATTTTTAGGGGCTATTTTTAGGGAGATCTTTGAATTTCTCTTCGCCTTTTTCATTCTCCTATTTGGAGTGTTTTTTCGATGTAAAGAATTGCTTCTTTGTTGGTTATTTTCGACGGTTTTCAACTTTCGCATTTATCCGTTGATAGTCTTACTTTTCCTACTTTTTCATGGATAACTGTAAAGGAAACCTGTCATGGATCATAGTTACATTTTTCTGTGTGGTTTCAGGTCTGAGGAGATTATGGGCTTTGGCGAACAATAAGATGAACCTCCTAATATTTAAAAAAGAAAAAAAATAAACAGTAACGTCGTTAAGACATTAAACATCGTTTAAGAACATTGTTTTGCCTTTAGTTTCTTTGCTTAATTTCACACGTGTGTTGAAAAAAGAAAGAAATAAAAATTCAAAAAAAAAATCGAAAAGATAAAATATATAAATATGAAATACGTTTTAAAACATATCAGACCTAATGTCAATTCAATGAAATAAAGTACATTTCCTACGAACTGGTATTCTATAGAGGAAAGGATATGAAACTAAATATGAAAAAAATGAACTAATTAAATAGGAGACATCACAATATGTTACCTCCTCAGGATTCTTAGGAGGTCGACCTCTTTTCTTCTTGAGTTGAATTGGCTTCTTCTTATTTTTGCATTTTGCTTTGTTATGGCATGCTTCACCACAATTTGAACAATGTATGGTCCTTCTATCTCTTGTTGACTTTCAGGGGTTAGTCTTAGTCAATACTCTTTCTTCCTTCTGTAACTCTTCGGTCTTCCTGGTGGCCTGAAGACAGGGGCAGACCCAACCAAAAAATTAAGTGGATGCAAAAGTGTTATATCCAAAAATTGAACCACCCACCTCTAATTAAGGGGTGCACTTCAAAACATTTTGCCACTTTAACTTATTTTCATAATGTAAAATTTTAAATTTTTGTATTTTACTAGTGGGCAACTGCCACCACCCCACATAACGTGGATCCGCTCCTGCCTGCGAAAATCAGAAACTAGAATAGGTTTTCTCTCTGTTTTTTCCCAAAGTTTCTCTCCATTCACATGATGAATGTTTCTTGTATAAGTTCCCATTCAGATATTTGAGTACTAATACAGAGCTACATACTTGTTAACATCTCCCTCATTGTCACTTATGACAGTCAGAGCATGCTTGCAAGAAATACCCTAAACCATGTGAAAATATTGTTGAGTTGTGGAGATAAATCTCAATATAAAGGATATGGAGTTTCTTAGTGAATTGTGAACGCATGGCTGTTTCTGTGAACGTATAGCTGATTCTATGAACGTATGGTTGAAGTTGTGAACGTATATTCTATTATGTGATCGTACGGTTGGTTTTGTGAATGTATGTTTTCCTTAGAACATTTTAGTAAGGGTATTTTGGGTATTTTTGGCTCATGTTTGGTTGTCCTAAGTATTTTCTTTATATATATTTGTTGTAGTCGCTTCTCTTCATTATCGAAGATAGAGAGGTAGAGTAAGAGATTGAGAGAACTTGTAGCTCCTGAATTTCTTTGATTTTAGTGAAATCTGCAGTGGCAGAAAGTGGACATAGCTCTTGCGAATGAACCACTATAAATCTTGTGTGCACTTTATTTCTCGCTTTTATTTCGTGTTCTTGAGAAAGAATTAGATCCGTAATTCCTAACAAAAATATGAAAAAAACATTCCCAAAAAGAAAACATGAAAATAATCACTTACGTACCGGTGAGATCCTAACGACCATATGCACATTGATGCGTTGGCAAGCTCACTGTGTACCCAGTCTCAAAGTCAAAAATCTTTGACTTATCCAGCACTTTAAGTGTTATAGGTGTAAGTTAGGCATCCCATGCCACACACAGTTTCAGCCTCCGAGAGATTCTCTCCATTGTTTGCCTTCTTTACAGTTCCAATAGGTTGATGATTGGCTTTAATATTGCTTCTATGATTATCCTGTTAAACGCGAAAGATGAAAACGGTCGAAAATAATCAACAAAAAGAACGATTCTTTTCACGGAGAAAACACTCTGATTAGGAGAAGGAAAAGGGGAAGAGAAATTCGAAGATCTCCCAGAAAAATCGCCATTAGAGAGAAAAGGCGTCATTTATGTTTTTTTAACTATAAAGAATAATGCAATGTGGAGTTTCGTTAGTCCTTTCTAAAATACTTTTATATTACAAAATAATATAATTTTTTTTTTTTTGTGAAAAGACTTTCTCAAAAAATAAAAAGAGAAAGTTTACAAAGAAAGAAAACGAAACTACTACAACCACAAAAGATAAGAAAGAGGACTAGCAGATAATGCTAGGAAGATTAAAGGTCAAGAACAAAGGAAACCTGCATAAAAGAAAAGAAAACAGAGCCGGGAAAAGAGGATTTTCATACCCGTACTATCGGGACCGTGGATTTTTATATCTCGACATTTTTGTAGTGTATTTTCCAACCCAAACTGAAATAAAATTTGAATTTCATACCTGTATTTGATAAATCGTGCAAAAAACGGAGTCAATCTAACAGGTGTTAGTCAACTCCGTTACGATGCTGAGTCATCGTACACGTGTACGCTGACGTGTATCCCATACGACGTCGTTTTGATAATTGTTCTCAAAAGTTTAATTTTTTTGCAAAATC
>NW_003302555.1:32605154-32641209 GCF_000004255.2 Arabidopsis lyrata subsp. lyrata
TAAATTAATTCTCTTCTAATCAAAGATGACTCAACTTTGTTAAAAGTTAAGCCATCAAATTGAGTAGATAGGTTAGAAACCTAAGTTTGAAAAAAACAAAATTATTAAGATCAGAATCAAAATATCAGCATAATGGTTTAATACCAGTATATCTGTCTAAGCTGGCTAAGCATCGTTCCTGAAATTACTAAAAGAAGTTAGGTTGAATCTGATTGTTAAAAGTTTTATGAATCACAGGTATGTAATTGAAATTTTATTTTAGTTTGGGTTGGAAAATACACTACAAAAATGTCGAGGTATAAAAATCCACAGTCCCGATAGTACGTGTATGAAAATCCCCTTTTCCCAAACAGAGCCCATTTCTTGATTTAAACCTTAGATAGTGCAGCACTGAAGAAGTGAAACTCCATACTTTAAGCCGAACTAAAGCATTGTATTACACTTGTTATTCATGGTGGAAATGATGTGTGTTACTATTGTAACCAGAGAGAGGGAGAGACCATCATGGAAGCGGCGATTTCTCTCCCACCACAATTCATAGATTGCACCCTGCCAACCTTGAAGGAGCGCAAAAAAATAATATAATTGTTTTCTGAAATGATACATACACATTTTTTTTATATAGAATATCATAATTTTCTTAATTTTAATTTTTAAATAAATAGCACACTGCGTTTTAATTTAATGTTTATATTATTATTTTTCTAGTAAGTATTTTATTTTTTAATATTATTTATTTTTTGTACCATTTATATATACATTTTTAAAGTATATTTTGAAAAACACTTTGTTTTGAAATCCCTAGTTCATTAATTATTACTAATCGGAATAATAATTTTTGCACTCTTTAATTATATCTCTTTAAATATTTATGTTAACTATTATCTTTAAAAAAATCCATTATCAAAAATAGAAAGTCATAACATCTTTATATTAAAATAGTACACAACATTTTTACTAACCTGGCGCAGCGTACGAACCGGATAGATCAGCTCAACCAAGGGACTTGTTAAAATCCTCGCTTGGGACCTGCTTCTCGTGAGATGAAGTTAATCAAATCTACACAAGGCTTCTTGTCTGATGAATTTAATCGAATCAAGAACAAGGAAGAAGAGAAATCTCTCTTTTATTAATATTCTCAAAAAAGCTCCGTCTAATAACTTATGATAAACGCTTAAATAAGAAGTTGGAAACTAAAAACCCTAGACTAGTGAAGAAGACGAAAGCAATAAAAAAACACTTAAAAGCCCAACACCATAATAAAGCCCAAAACCAATAAACACACGTTCTTTTCTTGACTTCCAAGTCACGATCCCGCTGCATCATAACCATTAATTATTATTCTTAAAATTTTATTTTAGTTGATATGATTACGGGGGTGTTAATGGTTTGTGATTTAAATAGAGTTTTAGTGACTTTAAATGTTATGTAGAATCTGTTGTTATTCAATCAAGATTTTTTAAAAATTTGTTAAAGTTTGTTATTAGTTTAAGATTTGTAAAAAGTAATCTAAAATCTTCATAAATCTGAAGTTATTGGATTCATGCTTTTATAAAGTCATTAAAAATTTTGTGTTATTCAATTACAACAAAAGAATCTATGATTGTTAATGAATTAAATTATTATGTTATTGGTTTATGACTTTTTACACTTTTCTTCACAAAACAAAGTCATGAAAAGTATCATCAAAATAGAGAGATTGTTTGGAAAACTTTACAAGATTATGAAATACTAATCAACAAGATTATAGAAAACTCTCAAAAACTCTCCAACAATAGTTTAGAATCTTTCATTTGTTTACTTTCTATGATTTTATTAAAGTTATCAAAATTCCATGTAAATTAGGAACCAATAACACTCCCTACAAGTGAAAGTAATATTTTTTTGCTCTCTAATTATATAACCTCTTTTTAGAATTTTACAATGTTTTTTACTGGTTAGCTCCCTCTAACCCTTAATATTTATGCACCAATTAGATCAATTATGGATTGTAAAAGAACAAATTAGTCCATTTGATATAATAAATAAACTCAAAATGTGATGGAGCTGAGGGGTTTTTGGTCATTTTCATTATAAACAAAGAAACTCTCACTCTCTTTCTTTTGCAATCAATCATATGGATAAAAGTCTGTTTTTATTATTGGATTATCAAAGGAAAAAAGGGTTGGAAATATGGTATGTATAGGCGATGGCCTAGCCTTAGAAGTGAATTAATCTCATTAGGTACTGACATGCCATTGTCATATAGGGGAATTTACAAATGAAACAAAAAAAAGTTGCATTTTTGTTTTAAGTTCACTGAAAATTATTATTTCAACTAGCCTTTTGGTTTTAGTGAAATGGTCATTTGGTCCTAGCAACAAAACAAAACAGTCAGCGGAATATGATTTAACTCACCAAATATATAATATTTCATTTACAAACTCAATGTTTAATGTTTTCTTTTTCTAGCTCATTAGGTTTTAATTCCATACAGATTTTTTTTCCTAAATTAGTCCTTGTTAGTTTGGAATTTATCTTTTTGATTATATTTGAGATCTGTCTCATTTAGTGTTAAACAATGTTTAGCTTACTTACTTGTTCGTTGTAGCGTTGAAAGGTCTAAGTGAGTCAAATATCTTACGGTTCATCTAGGAGATTCTTGACAAAGACACTCAGAGTAAAATTCATCTTATGCTGACAAGACCAAGTTCCCCTCACTTGTTTTTGCCATTTGTGTTGCATCCCGTTCTCAGATATTGTTATGCGGAAGTATTTATAGTGAGCCTCGAGAGCTTCGATAGTCTCGAGACAAGATGTATTTGGTTTAAGCAATGTATTTGAAAACTCCTTTTCTTTTCTAGTTGTTGGTTATGGAAAGTCAATTATTGTGTTTCTCTGTAATATAATTCTCGTCATTTATCTTGTGATTTGTAACTTTTCTTAATTTTTGATTATCAATATTACTCCTAATGAAAAGAATAAGAAAGACAGATCCATAAGCTAAAAAATAGAAAGCACTAGAAAACATATTTCTATTTACAACTCTTTCTGTTTCTAAATAATATACTTTTTAGGGAAAAAAATTGTTTCAAAAAGATAGAATTTGTAGGTTTTCTGTGCAATATTTATTAGTTATTATTGATGAATTGTAAGCTTCAAAAAAAAAATAATTGAATACTATTGGATTAAAATTATATAAAATTGTAAATCACAAAAAGTAATAAATTTATAATCCACTATTAATATGTTTTCTTAATATATGTAAAAACTTTAAAAATATACATTATGAGAAACAGAGGGAGTAGTTAAATTTTAATTTTTAAATAAAATAGCACATTGCATTTTCATTTAATGTTTATATTATTATTTTTTCTAGTATTTATTACTTTTGTACCATATATATATATATATATATATATATATATATATACATATTATTTATTGGAAAAAACCTTTGTTTGAAATCCCTAGTTCTTTGATTATTAATCATCGAAATAATAATTTTTCACTCTTTAATTATATCTCTTTAGTTATTTATTTTAATTAATTATTATCTTTTAAAAAATTCATTATCAAAAATCAAAAGTCATAACATGTTCCTACTAAAATAGTACACAACACTTTTATCAACCATTAATTATTATTTTGAAATTTATTTTATTTGATATGATTTATTTGTATAGTTACAAGATCACAAGTGAAAGTCTATTTACACAACATCTTTTTAAGAATTTTACAATCTTTACTGGTAATATCCCTCTAACCCTTACTATTTATGCACCAATTAGATCAATTATGGAATGTAAAAGAATAAATTAGCCCATATGATATAATAAATAATTTCAAAATATGATGGAGCTGAGGGGTTTTTGGTCATTTTCATTATAAACAAAGAAAGTCTCACTCTCTTTTGCTCAATCGTGCGAATTAACACTTTCCTCTCTCATCTCTTCTTCTCCGATTTGATAAACACAAAGAAGGTTTAGGGTTTAAGGCTGCTCATCCTCGATTCACACAGGTACGTTCCTTTTCATGCTCTGAATTTGTTAATCTGTAGAGAAATCATTGAAAAATGGAAGAAAGTTTAAAATTTGTTTCTAAATTTTTTTGTTTTACTTGATCCTGATGAGAAGTAGCTCGATTGTTCCTCAACCTCCTTTGTATTTTCGTATGATTCGAGGGTTTTGATTGATTTCTCTATGGATGATTCGTGGGTTTTGCTTGATTTCTTTATCAGATTTCTATTTTCTCCTGATGAGAAGTATGATTGTTCTTCAACGTCCTTCTTCTTTAAGTATGATTTATGGGTTTTGCTTGATTTCTATATGTATGATTTGTGGGTTTTGCTTGATTTCTTTCTCAGATTTCTATTTTCTCCTGATGAGAAGTATGATTGTTCCTCAACGTCATTCTTTTTTTAGTATGATTTATGGGTTTTGCTTGATTTCTTTCTCAGATTTCTATTTTCTCTTGTACAGATTTCAATCTAGTGTTTGCTAATTTCAGGTTTGTTGCCATGGCATCGAATAAGAAGAAGAAGGATACTGAGCTTTGTGATTTGCCCAAGGATCTTGCACCTCACATCCTCTCTTGGTTACCAACCAAGACAGCTGTTACTGTGTCTCTTCTGTTTATGAAAGGATGGTGGAGAATTGACATGAAGAATCTTTCAAGGTTGAAGTTTTCTTTTAGTGATGATCAAGAGGAAGATCATTTCGTGCGATTTGTTTCTCAAGTGTTGAGGCTGAGAGGATGCAACCGTAAGTTAGATAGTTTCTCGCTGACGCTTAATGACGAGATCGATGGAGGATTTACAACTCGTTTGGTAGATTATGCATTGGGCAATGCATTAGAGAAGCTAAAGCTTTCTATATATGGAATTAGAGGAGATTTCCTGCTGAGTCGAAGAGTGTTTTCGCAAGCTAGTCTTGTAACTTTGAAGCTAGCAACTAACCGTGGTTTGATTTGGATAAATGAAGATGATGTAGCTTCTGTTCATCTTCCGTGTTTGAAGACTCTGTGGCTTGACGACGTTCTAGTTGTTAATTCTGAAGTGTTTGTTAGACTCTTATCCGGCTGTCCAATACTAGAGGAACTCGTGATGATAGATATGAAGTGGCAAAGATGGGAAGCCTGTTTTGTGGTCAGTGCAAGTTTGAGAAGATTGAAGATAATCTGGACGGGTTATTTGGAAATGGATGAATTTGAGAGATGTCCTCGGAGTGTGTCGTTTGACACCCCGAATCTCTTGTACTTGGAGTACACTGATCATATTGCTGGGCAATATCCAGTACTGAATTTTTCTTCACTTATTGAAGCCAAGATCAGACTTGAAATGATCGATGAGAGAGAAGAAGAAGATGAGGAAGAAGATGAGGAAGAAGAAGTGATTGTTGGTGATAATGCCACAGCCTTTATCACAGGAATAACAAGTGTTCGAAGACTCTATTTATATGTGAACACTATTCAGGTTTGTTTCTATCCTGCTGCTTGAGAATTTTTTGTCCAATAATACTATTGAGGTTGGGAATACAAGACAACACTAATTGATTTGCTTGTGTTGTTTTTCAGGTCCTTCACTACAACTTCGATCCTCCAATTCCTGAATTTGTATCCTTGTCTCACCTGACTATTCAGAGTGACAAAACTCTAGGCTGGGACGCGATTCCAGAGCTGCTCAGTAGCTGTCCACATTTGGAAACCCTCGTCTTGGAGGTAAGAAAGCAAGCTGCTTAGTGAATTGGTTTTATTGCTAAAAGCAAAGAAAACAGATGCGTTACTATCTTGTCTTTATGTTACAGGGGCTCTTCCACTTAGCCACCGATGGTTGTGGTGATGTGTGTCCCTGCAGGAGGAACGACGAGCATGTAGACTCTTGTCTAGTAACATCTCCTGTTACTCACCTAGAGATATACGAAGGAGTTGTTGAGAAAGGGAGAGGAGAAGTTACTGAGGATGTAGCCCGATTTGTTGAGCAAATGAGGTGGTTTATGATGAGAATGCCACAACTCCAACAAGTGAAGATATATGGGCAAACAGAAGATAGCGTTACCGCTTTTTACGACATTGCCACTGAACTTCGGAGACTTGAAGGAAAAGCTTCCCCAAAGGTTCAGATATCTGTAGTCCAAGCTTAAGCAAAGACGTCTCTCACCTCTCTCTTTTGATTACCCCACTTGAAGAAAAGGATTTATAGGAGTAATTGACATAAGTTGAAAGTTTCTCTCTGTTTGATGTTGGTATTTCTGTTTCGTCTCTGTTTTGACGCGTATGATTGTAGGAGAGTAATTGTGACATCTGGACCAGAGTCGACAGTCTTTTGTCCCTTGTGACATCTGGACCAAAGTTGAAAGTCTTTTGTCCCTTCTATTACATGATGATACTTTTGTGTGCATATAATGATTCAATTTTATGGCTCTGGACGGGTAATACATCTTCTTCTTCAACAAATGTAATTAAAGAGATGTATATTACAGTCTCTGTGAATGTTTTACTTAAAAAACTAAAAGAACTTTGTGATTAAAGCCAGCAAATACACTCATAATAACTGAAACTTCCACTATTCTCAGAGAAGCGCCAATACAAACATAAAACTATAAGAGCATGATTATTGGTAGTATCTTAGAAATAAATCTTAGGAATATTTAAGTAATATATTTGTAAAAGTGATAGGTAAGAGATAGTATTTTTGGGTTAAGATTTTTGTGTGATTAATGGTAGGTTCTTAATATGTGGTTCTTAGAAAAAAAAATATTAATATAAAAATAAAATTTATAATTATAGAAAATTTAATAATTGTTGCAAATTAAAAAAATTAAAACATACATGAGATACAATTTATAACATATATAACATAAAGCACAAAAAAAAAAATTCTTCTTTTGTTTGATTTTTTAACCAATCACAATGTGACACCTTGCAACATCTTAAATTAAGAAAAACATCTTAACTTAGATACAAATCTTAACTTTAAGATGTTGGTTTGATTATTTTTAATCAACTTTAATGCTAAGATTTGTCTAACATACTCAACATTTCAACCAATATTCATGCTCTAAGAAGCTTATTTCAACATCTAAAGCTTTTGAGAAAACAATTGATACACTAGCGAGGTAGCCTCACCACCAATCATCATTTGAGTCTTCCAAAAGCCTCTGCATTCTGCAATTTCATCAATAGAGGCTTCTGAGTTTGTAGAGCAAAGCGCAAACATCAATCGACCTTGTACATTGAAACCCTTGTGATTTTCTCAAATGAAACAAAGAGGAAGATGAGCAAGAAGAGTAGTAACTCCCAAGACGTTGAGAACTGAAGCAATTCTACGATTCCGATTCCACTCTCTTCCAGCAAGCCTTTTCTGTTTTTCGGTATAACAGCAGGGTGTCTATGCTGTCTGGTCCAGTGGTCTCATCAAGAGAAGACAGAGACAGAGAGTTGGTGCAGGAAGCCAAACTGGGAAAATAAACAACTGATCCTCTCGCTGTATCAGTTATAGCATGAAGAAGCACAAATAAACAACTGATCCTCTCAGGACTTTGCTACAAAATCAAATAAATTTTGTGCAGAACCTCCTCGGAAGGCACCAAACCAAGGTTCAAGCCATTTTGAATTATCCTGGAAGCATTAAAAAAGAGACCATCATTACAAGGTCATCAATGTCATGAACGCAATCGAATGAAATCTATTTACCTGTGGAAGAGCATAGCTCGGTATCTACTCCAGGGTCCGGTCTGCATTATGAACAAAGGACATTCAAAGTTGATAAGAGACAGATACAAGGTCGTCAATGTCATGAACGCAACCAAATGAAATCTATCTACATGTGGAAGAAACTGAGAGTTTCGCCTTCCCACTGTCTTTCAGGATCAAGTAACACAACAACTTGGTCATCTTTGTTGAATTCTTTGTCTCATGTTTCCATTATTTATTGATCTCTGAAATACCCTATGGCCCAATGTCTTTAAATCCATAAGTTTAATCGTTTAAATTACTTGCATTTTTATTTTACAATCTGAAAACCAAACAAACAACCTTTCCGCTTTAGCTAAAAACGAGTCTCGGAAATCTTTAGTGTACCATTGGTTCTTGTCGATCGACCCCGTATATACTACCTTTCGGTTAAGTGTATCGGGTAATTACTCGAGCAATCACCGACTATGTATCAACCACCTAGGACAAGGTCCGGTACAAAGACAATGCGGGAAGAATTCAGCAAAGTTGTGGAGAGTTTGATAACCTATAGAGAAATGGAGAACACCATCAAACAATTCGATAATCTCACTCTTTGTAGCAACAAGCTTAAACAAAAAACAGAGCGCACAGAGCAACAAATTACGGTTAATAGGGGTGGGCATTTTAACCGAACCGAACCGACCCAACCCAACCGAACTCAACAGAGAAACATTAAACATATCAAAATAAGTAGATCGATGGTTTATCTGAAGCAACGAGGTCTCTCAGCCACAACGAATCTTCAAAAGCACTTCTAATGTCACACCAAGTGAGGAACTTTGTTTGCATTTTCCCGTTAAATATGAGTTTGAGTACGCTATTCTTTGTTGTCCAATACGCGATGTTATAAATTTATTTTTACGTAGTGGACTTGTTTTTATTTTCTCTTTTATATCGACAAAATTATTATTTATATTAAAAATATAATCATTTCTTTATGTGTTTTTCCTATATTCTAATTATATATAGAAGGATATTAATAAACAAATTCAAATTATCGAATAAGAATTTTAAATTACTATATATATATATACTAGATTTTAACCCGCGGTGATTTAAATTTAAAGTTAGTATAAAAATATTTTGTAAATTGTATCTCCTTATAACATATTTATTTATATTATAGTTTACAATTGTTATTAAATAACGGTATACCACGAGTCCACGAGACAATTATTAATAAACTGAGGATTTAACCCGTATTAAAGCGGTATATAAATATTGATTCAAATTCGTCTGCCATATAAATCCTTTCCGAAATATAACTCGTTCCGTAATTTCTTAACCCGTCCCGTAATTTGTTTTTATTTTAAAATTTAATGATTATTTATTATATATATAAGTTTACAAATCATATCATTCTCTAAGACATTTATATTTTAATAAACTGAAGATTTAATATGTATTAAAGCGGCATGTTAATGATATTTAAAATTTTATAAATATTGTTATTAAGTAACATTATACCACGGGACAATTTTTGGTTTTATACAATCTTTTCTAAATGAGACTGATTTAATATGTCTAATATTGGTGGTATTAAAAAAAAATAAGGATTTAATCCGTATTGAAGCGGCGGATTAATGATATTTTAATCTTTTTATTATTGTTGATTCAAAAACCCGTCCCGCCAAATCCGTCCGGCCAAAAAACTCATTTATTTTATTAATGTTGATCTTATTTATGATATGATTCTGAATCATTGTCTAAATATTTTAATCGATGTAGAACATTGAACACACATTTTCATCAATTAGATAATATATGTCCGTTTTTAAAATTTCGAATCACTATGCAGAAAAAAAATTGATTTTTTTTTTTTTACTTTATGTATTATATGATGATTCAAAACAGTTAAAAACAAATCAAACAAAGATGATAGGAGAAACATAATTCTAAATCTTAATCAAATCTTCTAAATATCTAAATTATTAAATATGGAATATCCGGTGTATGAGTTGGGTTAAATATAACCCGACCCAACAATTTTTTTGTGAAGGATTTAAAAAAACGGGTCGGATATCCGATTAACCCAGAAGCATTTTTACCCACCCGTCACCAAAACGTTGCAAAAATACTAGTATAGATAGAGAAATTTTATGATAATTTTTTATATCTTTATTTTCTTAAAAACTATTTCATTGTATGACTTAAAATGATGCTTAGGTTATTCCAAGCTTGGTATTAAATGTTTTAGTTTGTGTTATATATACATCCTACATTTTATTATACCGCTCAATCTCACTAGAATCTAAACCAACTGGTTATGATAAATGACGATAGGTTAAGGGGCCCCTTGCTTATATCAGGACAATGATCTCCAAGAAATTTGTACTTGTGCTATTCACTCTCTTCTATTCAGTCACCTGATAAAAAAAAATTAAACTCATTTAATTGTAAAATCTAATTCTTAACCACTTTTTTATAAACCCAAACCGACATATAATTTCGTTTAATTACAAAATCTAAACCCTAGTCCTCTATAAACCCAAACTAATATTTAACCTCATTTAATTGTAAAATATAAACTTTAACCGTTCTTTATAAATCTAAACCGATATTTAACCTCGTTTAGTTGTAAAATTTAAACTTGTTTATAAATCCAAACTGATATTTAACCTTTTTTTAATTATAAAATCTAAACCATAATATTTTTTTATAAATCCAAACCGATATATAATTTCATTTTGGTGGCAGATCAGATTTTACAATTAAATGAATTTAATTTTTTATTAGGTGGCAAATATTGATTAGCTAGAAAAAGAAGAGGTGAATCAAAGGATTCCGACCACGTTTTTTTTAAGAAAGAAAAATGAAAAACTAGAGTATTAAATTTTTGACAAATTTCCGACGACCATGGTGTTTCTCACCAAATTTTTCGACTAATTTCCGAACACCTTTCTTTGATCAGAAATTTTTATTGGAAATTAGTCCAAAATTTTTTGGTATTTCTTCGGAAATTGGGATGTTTTCTTGTAGTCAATTCCTTGCGTAGCATCTTATTTTTTGTAAGATGAAAATCTTTATGTTATTCAACAGAGTTAATCAAAAATAAAAATCATGTATAACTATCAAAAGAATCTGAAGTCAAAAGAATTGAACCGAATATCATGTGGCATTTAATAGTTTTGCTTTTTGTTAAAACATAAAACTATAATCGGAAAAAACAAAACAAAAAAATCGATGAAATTTCATAACAAAAAAAAATAAAATAAAAAAAAGAAATTTTAGCAAAGCGCAGAACCCAAAATTTTTATCAAATATAAAAATAATATTAATTTTGATTTCAAAGTTAGTCACTAACAAGATCACGTGTCAAGTCTGTCGATTAGGTTGCAGCATATGTAAGGAATTGTATTATTTCTTTGTGTATTTCCTGAAAAAATGAACTTTATACTAATTTACATTAAAAAAATATGAAAACCAATAAAAAGATAGAGAAATAAATATTTACATATAGTAAACCACAATTGGTAGAAACATGCTTGAATAACATCAATATCACACTAACCTCTTATCAAAAAATTATTAAAATGACAATGAAAATTGGTAAAATTACGGAGTTATCAACTATCAACAACTGAGAAATTCAAAGATTTTTTGAGAAATCGAAAATGGTTTGAGAGAAAATAGTAGGGTTGTTGTTGAGAGATTGAAGAAAATATGAACCTGACTTAGCGGGGTTAGCTGACAAAAGATTTAGCGGGGGTTAGCTGACATTTCTAGAGATTCGAAGCCTGACTTACCTCTACGTCCGTCATTGCCTCGTGGGTCAAAATCTGCGCACAAGACTGTGTCAAACCTTTCCACTCAATCTGTTAGGATAAATCCTAAAGCTCAGAGAAAGAAGGTTCCTCCCAAACACCATTAGATGTCGGGTTTCTTCTGGAATGTTCGGGGCTTAAATAAATCATCAAAACATTCTGTGATAAAAAAGTGGATAGAGGAACAACATTTCCAGTTTGGGTGTTTATTAGAGACACGTGTTAGAGAGAAGAAGGCGCAAAGATTGATTTCAAGTTTATTTCGAGATTGGTCAGTATTGATGAATTATGAGCATAATCGGAGAGGTCGCATTTGGGTCATTTGGAAAAACAATGTGAGACTGAGTCCCATATATAAAAGTGAACAGTTGATTACTTGTTCGGTGAAATTAGAGGAGCATGATACATAATTTTTCTGTTCTTTTGTCTATGCGTTGAATACTGAGGAGCAAAGGAAGATCCTATGGCAGGAGCTGCGGGATCATTTTGATTCTCCCATCATTTCAAACAAGCCTTGGATTATCTTCGGCGATTTCAATGAAAATCTAGACATGGCGGAACATTCTAGAGTAATGGAATGCGTTCTTTTCAGGAAACAGTCACTTACTGCTCAATTACGGACATGGCTGCTCATGGGCCGTTATACACATGGTGGAATAAGAGAGAAAATGATCCTATCATGAAGAAGTTGGATCGCGTATTGGTAAATGATGTTTGGATGCAGACTTATCCGCAGTCATATAGTGTTTTTGAGGCTGGAGGATGCTCAGATCACTTGCATTGTCGAATAAGCTTGAATGCTGAGGGAGAAAGCACCATAAAGAAGAGGAAGCCATTCAAATTCGTGAATGTTCTTACGGAGATGGACGAATTTAATCCAATGGTAGGCGACTACTGGAGCGAAACAGAGCCACTGTTTTTATCCACTTCGACTCTTTTTCGATTTACAAAGAAATTAAAGGGTCTCAAGCCTTTAATTCGAAATTTGGCAAAGGAGAAGATAAGCCATCTGGTGAAAAGATCTAAAGAAGCATACGCTGATCTTTGCAAAAAACAAGAAGCAAATTTGGCTGACCCCTCTACTCATGCTATGGAACAAGAGAATGAGGCTTATTTGAGATGGGATCATGTGGCTGGTCTTGAGGAAAAGTACCTTAAACAGAAATCAAAACTTCATTGGTTAAAAGTAGGAGATAAAAATACCAAAGCTTTTCATAGAGCTGCGGTACTACGGGAAATAAGGAACACTATCCGGGAGATTACATGCAGTGATGGGCGAGTAGTAAAAGGAGATGAGGTCAAAATCGAGGCGGAGAAATTTTTCAGGGAATTTCTACAGCTGGTTCCTAATGATTATGAGGGTATAGGCGTGGAGGAACTTGGTGATTTGTTACCTTTTCGCTGCTCAGAAACAGACCAACAACAGCTCACTCGTATAGTCTCAGCAGAAGAGATAAGAAAGGTATTATTTTATATGCCAAATGACAAATCTCCAGGTCCAGACGGGTTTACATCCGAGTTCTTCAAGGAGACATGGAACATAATTGGTGTTGAATTCACGATAGCAATTCAATGTTTTTTTGCTATCGGGGTTAGCTGCCAAAAGGTGTTAACTCGACAATATTAGCACTTATACCCAAGAAACTGGAGTCCAAAGAGATGAAGGATTATAGGCCAATATCGTGCTGCAATGTTATCTATAAGGTTATATCCAAGATCCTAGCCAATAGATTGAAGTCTCTACTCCCTCAGTTCATTGCAGGAAATCAGTCCGCGTTTGTGAAAGACCGGCTACTGATTGAAAACGTGTTATTAGCAACGGATTTGGTCAAAGACTATCACAAGGAATCAATAACAGAGCGGTGTGCGATAAAGATTGACATCTCAAAGGCTTTTGACTCGGTCCAGTGGTCCTTTCTCCTTAATGTCCTCACGGCAATGCATTTTCCCGACACATTCATTCATTGGATAAAACTCTGCATCACAACGGCTTCTTTCTCGGTTCAGGTTAATGGAGAGCTAGCGGGTTACTTCCAAAGCTCAAGAGGATTAAGACAAGGCTGCGCGTTATCGCCATATCTTTTTGTCATAAGCATGGATGTTCTTTCGAAAATGTTGGATAAGGCTGCGGGTGCTGGGCGCGTAGGCTATCATCCACACTGCAAAAGTCTTGGTATAACTCACTTTTGCTTTGCAGATGATTTAATGGTGTTAACAGATGGTAAAAGTCGGTCCATTGATGGGATTCTAGAGGTTTTTGACACTTTCTTTAAATACTCGGGCCTTAAGATAAGTATGGAGAAGTCCACTATGTATGTGGCTGGTTTCTCAAGAACAGGCCGTGATCAACTCGCAGTTCAGTCTCCATTCGATGTTGGTGAGCTGCCAATAAGATATTTGGGACTTCCCCTAGTTACCAAACGTCTAACAGCAGCTGACTACGCGCCATTGCTTGATCAGATTCGAAAACGTCTTGGGTCATGGTCTTCTCGTTATCTCTCGTTTGCAGGCAGGTTTAACCTCATCAGTTCAGTCATTTGGAGCACATGTAACTTCTGGCTAAGTGCTTTCCGCTTACCACGTCAATGTATACGGGAAATAGAATCACTATGCTCTGCTTTTCTCTGGTCCGGAAACGAAATGAGCTCAAAAAAAGCGAAACTGTCATGGGATCAAGTATGCAAACCAAAAGCAGAGGGAGGGCTTGGGCTACGCAGTTTGAAAGAAGCAAACGATGTCAGTTGTTTGAAGTTAATTTGGCGAATCATCTCACATGGTGACTCTTTATGGGTCAAATGGATAAAGAAATACGTATTGAAACGGGAGTTGTTTTGGACAGTTAAAGAGAACGCTAATCTTGGATCTTGGATATGGAAGAAAATGCTCAAATACAGAGAGGTGGCAAAATCATTCTGCAAAACAGAGGTGAGGAATGGAGAGAGCACCTCCTTCTGGTTTGACAACTGGTCGCCATTGGGGAGACTAATCGACATTGCGGGTGCCCGGGGAATCATAGATCTGGGGATTAGTCGGCAAATGTCAGTGGCTCAAGCATGGACATCACGCCGAAGAAGACGGCATCGTCAACATAACCTGAACTTGATTGAAGAAGCGTTGTCTACACAAAGGCAAAGCAGAGGGGAGCAATTGGATAAAACCTTGTGGAAAGGCAAAAATGATATATTCAAAGACAAGTTCTACACCAAAGACACTTGGAACCACATCCGAACAACTTCGAACACGGTCTCATGGCATACGGGGGGTATGGTTCACCCATGCCACACCGAAGTACTCTTTCTGCTTATGGCTCGCTGCCCACGATCGCCTAGCCACTGGTGCACGAATGCTAAAGTGGAACAGGGGAGTATCGGGGGACTGCATTTTGTGTCAACAATGTACGGAAACTCGAGATCATCTCTTTTTTTCTTGCAGCTATGCTTCGGAAGTCTGGGGAGTGCTAGCCAAAGGAGTGTTCAAGTCACATTTCTCAACGGATTGGAACCAAATCATCCACCACGTCTCTATTCATCATCGAAGTCGGGTAGATAGTTTTTTGATCAAATACATCTTCCAAGCCACTGTCTACTCCATTTGGAGGGAACACAATCGCCGGAGACATGGAGAAGCACCGAACAATGCGGCTCAACTAATCAAGTGGATTGATACACAAGTCCGAAATCAGATCACAACCATTAGAAGACTGCAGGACCGTCGATACGAAGCCTGTTTTCAAGCTTGGTTACAAAGCCGAGCGTAAGCTTTAGCCATCTCAAACAATCTCTTAGTTTTTAAAATTATCAAACACACGATGCACTAGTTGTAACAACATTATTTTTTTTTTTAATCTAATTTAACATTGATTTCAAAAAAAAAAAAAAAAAATATGAACCATTAATTTCCACAAAAGGTCACACCAAAATAGAGAGGATGACTGGAAGCTCGGGTACAATATAACCTCTACAAATTAATACTTGATAAATCAATACATTTCTTTGGTCCCAAATTTGGTTTTTTTGATCAATTAGTATATCGATAAATTAATAACTCGATAAATTCATAAAATATCATAATTCCAACTGTATTAATTTATTGAGGTTTTATTGTATTAGGTGAGTGAGATAGAGAATTTGAGCAATTTTGAAAAACAAATAGATTGAATAAAGATTAGACATGATTTTAATAGTTGAATATGATTCAATTTTTTGAAGGCTGATAAATCCAAAAATAATTTAGTGTTGTTAAGAATAATAAATTTGAAACTAGAAGTATTAGTGTGTTGAGCGCAAAATTTTGGTAAGTTCAAATGAAATTCTCAACTTATATTTATTTAATACCATATTTTTCTTAAAAAATTATTTTAAATAACATTTCTTTATGTAAGTTCAGCTGACATTTATTTTTATTGGGACAAGATTCTGCTTTTGGCGCAAAATTGTAAATCTTTGTATGACTCAAAAATCTAATTTTAATTTAACTTTTGAGTAAAAAATATATATATATTCTTACTTTAAGCGAAATAACTTCAAAATTTAAGAAGTTTAAAATTTTGGTTTGAAACATGATTCAGATATGATACGGCTATATGTATATGACTTTTTCCTTTTTGTTTTTATTTTAGTTTTGGGGTAAACATGGTTCCTTTATATGATTTTCCCAACGTCTAGATTAACATTTCCTTCTCCAGTTTAACCCAATTCTCTACTCCCACCGTATCAAAAAGATTGATTTTTGAAGTTTTATTTTTGTATCAAAAAGATTGATTTTCTGTAAATTTTTATCAATTAATGTTAATAAATTGTGAATTTGAAGAATCATTAATTGAGAATTTTAAAATTTGATGAATTATTATTGGTTAATAGCTATGTGGAAGGGTTTGATATGAATAAATAATACATTTATAACTAAACATTAAATGTTTGGGCAATTTACACAAATGGCCCCAAAAAGTTTTTTTTTTCTAAAAATAGCCTCATATTCCATGAAATTCCAGAAATAGCACCCAAAAGTTTTAATTAAATATTAATTAAAATAGAAAATAGAAAATTTGAGAGACTAACCCTAAACGCCTCCGTCGCACCCAAAATTCTCGTCTTCTCTCATCTTCGACCAACGATCTCGTCACCTCCGCCGGAATCTCGTCGCATCCGCCGGAATCTCGAACGCCTCTGCCGGAATCCTTCACGGTTCCTCTCTGTTTCGCCAATTCTTCACAGTTTCCTCTTTGTTTCGCCAACTCTCGGTTCCTTTCTGTTTCGCCAACCCAATTTTCACTGATTCCCTCTTTTCTCTCTGCTTCATCTTGTTCTAGGGTTTCCTGTAAGTTCTTATTATCTCTTCTTGTATTTCAATTTCTCTTCTTTTTGGTGTTTTGAATCGTCTCCAACGATTTGGTTTTTGTGGGTCTTTTACAAAAAGTTGAATCCTTTTGTTTTTGAACTTCATACGGGAGAGTTTCTAGTCTTTAATCATCTCTCTGTGATAAGTTGAAATCGATAAACATTTTTTTTGTAATCAATCTCAGTTTTCATGCTCTTAGTCTTCTTCTTCCCGTGGTTTCTTCTTGTGTATTGACTATAGTATATGTCATTGTATTTTTCAGTTGTTAGATTTGATTACTATGATTCTCTTCTAGTTCTTGGCAATGTATTCAGAATCTTAAAAAAATACAGTAATGTTGTAGTAACAGTTTCGTGAGTTTTTTTTTTAGTGTTCTTGTGGACAAGGTAATGAAAACAATAATGGTGGGTGGAGTTTTAGTTCAAAGCAATTAATGACTTTTATAGTGGAGAGTGTGAATTAGTGGAGAGTGTTGACTTTTATAGTGACTTTTATAATTTTTCACAGTTTCAATGAAAAGTTCCACCGTCTTTCCTGTGTTCAACTTCTGCTTCTTCCGAGGAGGCGGTGGTGGGTGTTTATGGGTGTAGTGTCCTGTTTTTAGTTTCTAGTTCTTGTTGATTGAACTGAATCTAACATTTGATAGCTTAATATGTTTCGTTCTTGATGGTTGAGATTTAGCTCATTGTGGAAGTCGAAACTAACACAATCGAGATTTGTCTAGGGTTTTAATTTAGGGATACGATAAACGTGAATTCTCAAAGAACAACAGAAACAATTGTAACCAAAGATGGTGTTCTTGATCTTATTTATGAAAAGAGTAGATTTGATCGTACAAGAGTTTGATCGTAAAAGGAAAAAGGTGTTTGTGCTGTAAGAGCTTTGTGTAGTGTAAATTCTAGAGCGATATCCCCCCCTCTACGAGAGCCTTGAGTCTCTTTATATAGCGATGATAAACCGCCTCTCCAGCGATATTCTCGGAAGATTTCCATTTATCTCGAAGGCGGCTAGAATATCGCGGATTAGGATAATTTCCTTATTCTTCGGAGTCTTTGGAAGATTTCCTGATTTGAGTTGATCCTTCTAGATTCTCTCTTATCATTTCCGGGTATATCGGAAATGATGTCCTGCTTAGAAATGATACTTCTGAAGGCAAATATTTACTAAGTACTTGCCTCGGGTGATGATGAAGACTTCGCCTCGGAGAACTTGTGCAATCGGCTCGGGTACCTAGGAAGGGCTGGTTCGGGTACCCCGAGGTGATGGGCTCGGGTACCTCGAGACGAGTGGGCTCGGGTACCCGAGCTGGCAGGACACCCTAAACTGTTTAGATGGATAACCCAAACTGATTAGATAGATAACCCGAACTGATTAGATGGATAACCCGAGGTGGATGATGCGACGCCCTGAGGTGATCTCTGAAGAGTTTCCCGAGGCGCTCTAAGTCTGGCTCGGCGCCAAAGGATGGAATCCGACCCCAACAGTTAGCCCCCCAGCTTGTTAGTTTGGAGAACCAAAGCGTGACGAGCTTTATGACAATTGGGCCGAGCCGTTTACTTCGGACATTTCGGTCCCTTTTATGATGTGGAGTTTTTGGCGATTCGAATTCCTTTGTCGTTTCATCTTCTCTTGGCGTGTGACGGTTGGGATTCCTTCTCGAGAAATGAAAAGGTCCTCCACTGATTCCCGAGATTCGTGCAGATGTGAAGCCTCCTATTCAATTCGCGCGTGCCCGACGCGCCTTAGATGCGGACACGGTGTGTTTTATTTGGCTCGTACGTATCCGACGCGCCCTAAATTCCTATAAATGTTAAGTCTCTGACTCGTTCTCTCATTTCGCAATTGCAAAGGAAAATTTTCCAAGGTTTGTTCTCTTCTCTCTGATCTTGATTTCTTCCATTTTCTACTTTTTCCGTTTTACTTCCGTTGTAGCGCCGCCGTTATTAGATCTAGGTTGATTTCTCCGATCTGCCAAGTTTTGCTTTTCCGATCAACTACTTCGGTTGCCCGAGTCAGAAAATGTCTCTCTCTGATTCCAGTGATTCGTCCCGAGGCGACAATCTTCCTGTCTATAAGAGGAAGATGGTTTGGAGTTCTTCGAGTGACCCCGAGGCGGACATCACGCGTCGGGATAGCGACGCTAAATCTTCTCACAATCAAGAAGATCTGAGCCGTTTCGTGGCTCGGGAGGATGCCGCAGCAGATATTGTTCGGGAGCTTGACTTACCGGAGGAACCCGAGGAGGCACTTGTTAGGAAAAGTCGTCCGCCAGCGGTTGACGAAGCCGGGGGCTCTCGCTGGCAAGGTGCGCCCGAGCCACCTTTGCCTTCTATAAAGGCCGAGGAGGTCTACTATGACTCTGACGAGGCAGCAAGGTTGCTTCAGGCGAAAGTTCAAGCAGCCAAGGGTCAGCGGAAGAAAAGACGAGCCCAGGCGAAGAAACCCGATCCTCCGGGTTCCACCCTATGTACGGAAGATTCCCTTCGAGATCTTAAAGCTCGGTTCGGCTTTAGCGAGGGGATTGAACTGAGGCTTCCAACTCGGGATGAGCGAGCAGATGATCCACCCGAGGGGTTTTTCACCCTTTACGAGGGGTTCTTTTACCACTGCTACCTTTGGCTCCCAATCCCGCGGCCAATTTTGGCGTTTCTATGGTCGTACAAGATAGCCTTATCTCAGATCAAGACCCGAGGCCTGCGCCATCTTATAGGGATTCTGTTCCGGAGTATTGAGACGGTCAATATCGTCGACCTTAGCCACTTAAGGAATCTCCTAGAGGTCCGGCGCATACCAGGCCCTGTTGAGAGGTTTTACATATCTCCGAGGCCAAATAGGAGGGTTATCGGTGGTTTCCCGAGCAAGGATGAGAAGTATACCGACCACTTTTTCTACGTAGCCTTGGATGAGTATAGTGTCCACGAGGACTACTTAGGGAAAGTTGTTGGAAAGTGGAGAAAAATTGGTATTACACCCGAAGCCGTATTTGCTGTTTTGTTTTGCTTTAATCTTTTCATTGACCGTTTTCTTGTTCATGCAGATCGGAACCCGTCATTTCTCAAAGACGTTCCCGAAGGCTTTATAGATCTCCACGACGAACTGATAGCTCAGAAGATCGATTGGACGAAACACTTCTCCCGAGATAGAATTGAGAGAGCCTTGCGTTTGCTGCACGGAGCTCCTTGCCAGTCTTCTTCGGAATCGTCTGACCATCGCCTAGATCATCTCATCGAAATGCAAGGAGCCGCGCAGTCTTTGAGGGCGAAGAAAGCTGCCGAAAGAAAAGAGGCCGAGGAGAAAAGGGTTTTAGAGGCGACTTTCAGACCGCCAAATCCACCTGAGATTAACAACGATCCAGAGGTTGCCGATGGTACCGAGGCGATTGAGGAGGCTCGTGACGTTGCAACTTTGACTAGACCTGAGGCCTCCGATAACGTTCGGCCGAATACAGAAGTTCCCGAGGCAGTGGGGGCTTTAGCGGTCGTAGCTCTGGGTGCCGAGGCAAAGGCTAAGACAAAAGGGAAGAGGCCCCGAGGTGATAGCTCGGGAGGACGCAGGAAGGAGAAGAGGAGCCATAGTGAAGCTCCAATCTACAAGGATAAGATAGCTTCCGCTAATCTTGTCGCTTCTTGTTTGGGTCCACCACTTTCCGCTCCCGAGGCCTTGTTGGAGGCTCAAAGCTACCGTGAAACCGCTGCTGGATTTCTGAAGGTATTGATTCGTTCCTGACGTGTTTTACTATCGTTTCCATATTCGTTTGCTGATGATTCCCGTTCCATTTCAGGCCTTTCACTCGATGAATTCTATGGTTCGAGCCTATGATTCTAGAGCTCGGAAATCCGAGCTGGCTCGTGAGAGGTCGGAGATGTCCCGAGCCGAGGTTGAGGCTAGGATTTCCGAGGCGATTGTGGCTAGACAGGAAGCCGAGGCGTTGGCCAAGGCCGAGAAGGTGGAGCGGTTGAAGGCGTCAGAGGACAGCTTGCAAACTCAGAGAAAGCTCGAGGCCAAGATTGCACGCCTAAAAGGAGATCGTCAGGGAACGGAGGGCAGCCAAGAGGGAGTTTGCCGAGAAGGTCAGGGCTATCGAGGCGAAGATGGACCAGTACGGGAAGGTATCCGCGCACTATATGTACTTGGTGCAAGCGCGGGCCAATGCCGAGCTGATAGCCGAGCTGGAGGAAGGGAAAAAGGTGGAGGATGAGAAGGCAGAGGTCCTTCAATGGACGGCTGAGTATGGGGATGCCGAGAAAGAGTACGTCCGTCTCGGGACCGAGCTGCGAGAGGACTTGAAGTTTCATCAGGTTTCCCCGGACTCTGTCGACGACAGCTTCGGGCCGCAATAGGTGTTACTGACCAGCTCGAGTCTCGCCGGTTAACTAAGATTCGATCTGATCCCGAGATGTCTTTTTATCCTGGCAGCGGAAACTCTCTTTTGCCTTTCTCTTTTTTCATTCTTTTTTTTTGTTTTAAGTTTCTTTTGGTGAAAACTTATGCCTGGATGGCTTTATCCATTTAATATGAACATTATTTTCAAGTGCCTGACTTGTTTTTGTTTATCTTGAGATGTTTCCGAACCAAATTCGGTACCAGTGTTGAGTAACTGGGTTTTCGTAAATCCGGCTTATTCATCGAGAAGTAAATCTTTCCGAATCGTTTTAACTTCCGAGTCGAGAAAACGAATTACGCACCAATGTCAATATAATTGGGTCTCGGTAAAAATGACTTTCGGTTAAGTAGAAGTTAATTTTCGGGACTATTTTAACTCCCGAACCGTGAAGGTGAATATCGTACCAGTGTCAAGGTAACTGGGTTTTTGCAAGCGTGACGTTAAGTTAATTCTTCCGAACCGTTTCAACCTCCGAGCCGAAAGCGAAACGAATCGTGCACCAGTGTTAGGAAAACTGGGTTTTGGCCACGTGGGACTATAATCTTTGTCGGTTGCGACCCGAGCTGATATAGTCGATTGCCAGTGCTTAGGAGCGAACCGGGGCACCAGTGTCGAAGTCAACTGGGTTTTCTGAAGACAATTTCTTTATGGCAAGATATCTCCGACCGAATTGTCTCGAATGCTTATATAGCGCGCTGTAACCGAGGCGGTGAAATGAGCTTTTCTGTCCGTGGACGTGGCCATCGTCCGAACGAACTTTTAGCTTTATAGGTCGATAAGATGACCATAAAAGTTTCCGAGGTGACTTTCAGGATAGATGTCGAGGTGAATAAGATTGATAATCTGAAGGGTAAAGCTTAAAAAATTAGTTAAAAAGTTCAGTGGGAGTATATGTATACGGACCCACTCCCCCCCCCTTTTAATTTGGGGGGGGGGGGTAGCTGAACTCGTCCGAGGACGAGCTGCCTACGTACCCTTTTCAGGGATCAAGCCACCCCGTAGTTCAAGTACATGCGTACCTTAGGTTCTTAGCGATAATATTTCCTTAGATGCATTGCGTTCCAGGATCTAGGTACCGCTTTGCCGTTCATGTTGATGAGTTCGTAGACGCCGGGACGGATGACCTTTGCGATCGTGTAAGGTCCTTCCCAATATGCGCCGAGCTTACCTGTGTTCTGTTCGGCGGTATTCTGGAAGACTTTGCGTAGCACATGATCTCCTTCATGGAAGCGGCGATGCTTAACGTGAGAATTGTAGTACCGAGCCGTTGCATTCTGGTAGTTCTGTATACGGATCAAAGCCGAATCCCTTCTTTCGTCAATCAAGTCCAGTTCATCCAGCATCATCTAAGTGTTGGAATTTTCCCGTTCGGGGAGCAAACGCCTCCTTATCCCCGGGATCTCGGCTTCGGTGGGAATCACACACTCCATGCCGTAGACGAGGGCGAAAGGTGTTTCTCCTGTGGCCCGCCGTGGCGTGGTTCTGTGCAACCATAGTACTCCTTCCAATTCGTCGGCCTAGCGACCTTTCTTTGCGTCCAGGCGTTTCTTTATTCCGTCGAGGATCGTCTTGTTTGCTGCTTCTGCCTGTCCGTTTCCCTGAGGATACCGAGGCGTGGACTTGCTGAGACGAATTCCCCATTTCTCGCAGAATCCTTCGAACCGAGCCAAAATGAACTGCGATCCGTTGTCTGTAACGATCTCGTAAGGTATCCCGTGGGGACATATGATGTTCTTCCAGACGAAGTTCTCGACCTGTGCGTCTTTGATGCTGGCGTAGGAGTCTGCCTCGATCCATTTCGAGAAGTAGTCTGTTAATACTAGGACGAGCTTCTTCTGCTTGGAGTTGTGTAGAGGTCCGATAATGTCCATGGACCAGCGCATGAAGGGGTAAGGCGAGGTGATGGAAGAGAGGAGCTCGGCGGGTTGGTGAATTGTTGATGCGTGACTCTGACATTTGTCGCATCGTCGAGAGAACTTTTCACAATCCCTTACCATTGTTGGCCAAAGATACCCGTGTCGTTTGATCTTTATAGCTAAGGCTCTCCCGCCAGAGTGATTTCCATAAGATCCGCCGTGTACTTCTTCCATGACTCTTCGAGGTTCGTTTCCTTCGACACAGATTAGTAGGGGTCCTGAGAACCGCCACTTAAGGAGCTCTCCGTCGATCAGAGTATACCGAGCCGCTTTTGCCTTAAGCTTCCGAGCTGCCCATTTTTCGGTAGGCACTTCTCCGTCGGCTATGTAACTTCGGATGGCTCCGATCCATTTGGCATCACTTGCTAATCTAGCGGTTCGGTATTACCTTCTTACGAGTCTTCTGTCTACCGAGCCGTTATTATTTGATCCTTGCTTTTGTCTTCAATACTCGGCTTTTCGATGAACTCAACTGGTATGATTCTCTTCAGATTTGGATCGGAGGTTGATGCTAGTGCTGCCAACGCGTCGGCTGACGTATTCTCGCCTTGCGGGATTCTGGTTAACTCAAATTCTCCAAACTGTTTTGCTAAGTCTTGCGTGAGGGCAAGATATGCTTCCATTCGTTCATCTCGAGCCGCGTATTCTCCGTTGAATTGATTTGCCACGAGCTGGGAATCGCAGAAGGCTCGTAGCTTGTTGATCTTAAGTCCCCGAGCCAGCTTCAGCCCTGCTATCAGCGCTTCGTACTCTGCCACATTGTTAGTTGCGTCGAAATTTAGCCGAAAAGATTGTTCAAGAATTTCTCCTTCCGGAGATGCTAAACGAATCCCGACGCCTGAGCCTTTCTTTGAGGACGAGCCGCCGACATGGAGGGTCCAGACGGCGTCGGGCGAATCTTCTCGAGCATTTTCTGATGACAGCTCGATGATAAAGTCGGCCAGGACTTGAGATTTTGCGCACGTCTTGTTTCTGTATTCGATGCCGTACTCACTGAGTTCTACTGCCCATTTTGCCAGACGTCCTGATTGGCTCGGACTGTGAAAGATGGCTCGGAGTGATATGGGTGCCATGACGACAATTGAGTGAGACTGGAAATACGGCTGTAGCTTCCGAGCTGACATCACTACGGCGAGAGCGAGCTTTTCAGTTTGCGGATAGCGTGTTTCTGCGTCGGTGAAGGTTTGCGAAACATAGAATATTGGCTTATGTTCCCCTCTGTCTTCTCCGACTATGACCCCACTTACTGCTATGTCCGAGACGGCGATGTACAGGAACAATGGTTCGCTGGGACTGGTTTTGCTAACACCGGTGGATTAGCCAGATACTTCTTTAGTTCCTGGAAAGCTTCTTCGCAGCGATCGGTCCATTCGAACTTCTTGTTTCCACGCAGAGTATCGTAGAAAAGCAAGCATTTATCGGTCGAACGGGAGATGAATCGGTTCAGGGCTGCTACTCTTCCGGTGAGGCGCTGAACTTCTCGCTTATTCTGCGGCGAGGGCATGTTTAGTAAAGCATCGATTTGCTTTGGATTCGCCTCGATGCCTCGGTGAGTTACTAGATATCCTAGGAATTCGCCCGATTTTACTGCGAAACGACATTTCGCCGGGTTGAGCTTCATGTTGTGTTGATTAAGCTGGTAAAAACAGTCGCGTAGATGGGCTATGTGATCGTTTTCTTCGAGGGATTTGACTAGCATGTCATCGATGTAAACTTCCATCGTTTTCCCGAGCTGCTCGGAGAACATCCTATTAACGAGCCGTTGGTATGTCGCGCCGGCGTTCTTGAGTCCGAAGGGCATGACTTTGTAGCAGTAGATGCCTCGGTCTGTGATGAATGCTGTCTTCTCGCGATCGTCGGGGTGCATGAGAATCTGATTGTATCCTGCGAAAGCATCCATGAACGATAGCAACTTATTTCCCGCAGTTGCTTCCACTAAGCGATCGATATGTGGGAGCGGAAAACTGTCTTTAGGGCAAGCTTTGTTCAGGTCGGTGAAGTCGACGCAGACTCTCCAATTGTCGTTCTTCTTTTTTACTACGACAGGATTCGCTAACCAGTCTGGATATCTTGCTTCGGAGATCGAGCAGATCTTCAGGAGCTTTTCTACTTCGGCATTCACGGCATCTGCGCGATCCTGGCCCAACTTCCTTCGCTTCTGCTTGATGGGCTTGAAAGATGGGTCCACATTCAGTTCGTGGCAGATTATGTCGATGCTTACTCCAGGTAGATCTTCAGCCAACCAGGCGAACGTATTGATGTTCTCCTTGAGAAATGAGATGAGCTCGGTCTTAATTTCCTCGGTTATGTCGCTGCCGATTTCCACGCATCGCTCAGGTCGTTCATTGTCAAGACTGATGGAGATTACTGGATCCGAGGTAGGCTTCTTCTCCTCGATCTGTAATTGCTATAACTGTTTAGATATAACCTTCTCTTCGTTCCGGCCAAGTTTCGACTTCTTGTGGTCAGTTTCGGCCTTCGCTTCGGTGACGGGGTTTCGGAGTTTGTGCGCTGCCATAAAACACATCCGTGAATTTTTTTGACTGCCCAGATCGTTTTTACGCCACTAGGAGTCGGAAATTTGACACACAGATGATATGTTGAAGCGATGGCTCGCATTAGATTTACCCACGGCGTCCCCATTATGACGTTGTAGATGGTAGGTTGATCGGTGACAGAGAAGTTGACTATCTTTGTCACCCCGCCGGCTCGGACCGGTAATTGGATAGTTCCAAGCGTCATCAAAGTTTCTCCTGAAAATCCGAGGACTGGCCTCGGGGTCGGAGTTACCTATGACATGTCGATGTTCATTTGTTGGAGCGTTTCGTGAAAGATCACGTCTATCGTGCTGCCGGTGTCGACTAATACTCTGTAAATGTCATGGTCTCCTATCACTAATGTGATGACGAGTGGATCGTTATGAGGCATGTCGAGCCCGTTCATCTCGCTTTCCTCGAATGTGATCAAGTCATTAGGTCGATCGAAGGGTCTTGTCCAGTTGCTAGGCGCCTCGGCTCGGCGTTGATAAGCTTTGATTGCCGCTACGGTGTCAGGACAGTACGGCGATCCACCCATTATGGTGAGGACTTTTTGCCTTGTATTATCTCGGTCTTCGTCTTGCGTCCCCCGGGTTCTTTTTTGAGACTCCTGATTCCTTGGCTCGGGGTCTCTTCCCGGGCTTGAACCTGGCTCGGGCCACGGATATCACGAATGATTTAATGTGACCCTTCGAGTCGGTTGATCCGTTGTAAGAGTCGATTTTGAACTTCCCCAGATTGGACATCGTTGTTTCGGAAATTCTTTTGGTGAAAGGCGTATTCCGAGATTCTTCCAAAATTTGGTCGATGTTAGGTGCAGAGGATGAAACGCTATGTATCTGGGTTTTGACGAGCTTCATATCAGCTTCCGCCTTGGCTAGGGAGGCTCGGATCTTGCTGAGCTCGTCTTCTCTTTCGGATTCTTCGGCCCATCTTATGTTTTCCTCAGTTTCTTCGTCATCTGTGAGATCAGTCCGCTCGGCAGAGTTAGCTCCGACTCGGGTAAGCTCGTCTCGCAAACCATCCGGCTCGTTCGTCAGGTCCGCTGCGTCTGGCTCGGTGGGATCATTCTGATGCTCGCGTTTGGCAGGGTCGGCGCGGGTTGCGACTCTGGTGTTGTCGGTTGGTGTCGCGAACGTGAGTCTTGTTGGGTTGAGACCAGGCATGTCCCTCCGGGCTCGTGGCGGCCGAGTCTGGAAACGCGTGGTTTTTTGTTGCCCTCGAGTTGCGATTTCATCGATTTGCTGCGCCAAGGTTTTACTAACTTTCTCTAGTTCCTCAACCTTTTTCTGGAATTGAACCATCATATTCTTTAGTTCAGTTAGGGCCGTTGTAATCGTCGGATCGGCTTGAGGATTTTGAGGGTTCGGAGCATTGGGTTCCCTCCTCTGGCTGGCGGTATCTGATGATCGTCTTCGTTCACCATCCTCTCTGGTATTCGAGTCTTGCGTTCTTAGGGTAAGAGAATTCTAAAGTAGTCCCCACAGACGGTGCCAAACTGTGGAAGTCGAAACTAACACAATCGAGATTTGTCTAGGGTTTTAATTTAGGGATACGATAAACGTGAATTCTCAAAGAACAACAGAAACAATTGTAACCAATGATGGTGTTCTTGATCTTATTTATGAAAAGAGTAGATTTGATCGTACAAGAGTTTGATCGTAAAAGGAAAAAGGTGTTGGTGTTGTAAGAGCTTTGTGTAGTGTAAATTCTAGAGCGATATCCCCCCCTCTACGAGAGCCTTGAGTCTCTTTATATAGCGATGATAAACCGCCTCTCCAGCGATATTCTCGGAAGATTTCCATTTATCTCGAAGGCGGCTAGAATATCACGGATTAGGATAATTTCCTTATTCTTCGGAGTCTTTGGAAGATTTCCTGATATGAGTTGATCCTTCTAGATTCTCTCTTATCATTTCCGGGTATATCGGAAATGATGTCCTGCTTAGAAATGATACTTCTGTGCAAATATTTACTAAGTACTTGCCTCGGGTGATGATGAAGACTTCGCCTCGGAGAACTTGTGCAATCGGCTCGGGTACCCAGGAAGGGCTAGTTCGGATACCCCGAGGTGATGGGCTCGGGTACCTCGAGACGACTGGGCTCGGGTACCCGAGCTGGCAGGACACCTTAAACTGTTTAGATGGATAACCCGAACTGATTAGATGGATAACCCGAACTGATTAGATGGATAACCCGAGGTGGATGATGCGACGCCCCGAGGTGATCTCTGAAGAGTTTCCCGAGGCGCTCTAAGTCTGGCTCGGCGCCAAAGGATGGAATCCGACCCCAACACTCATGAATGAGATTTAGGCTTTTGTGAATCTTAGTTTGCATCAGATTAGTTTATCACTTTAGATGAGTTTAGTTTTTGTCACAATTTGAGAGATATATCGTCACATAGTTATAGATTCAAGTTTGTGATATGAAGATATGAATAAACATTCTTTACTTGTTTCTGTAGTGTTATTGTATGTTCTCTTTGCTTGATAGAGTTGTTTTAGTTTGCATTCTAGAATAGTCTCCCTGATTCGGGAAGGTCTTCTTGATTCGGGAAGGACTTATAGTAATTCCGGAAGGTCTTCCTGAATATATCTGTTTACTGATTTCCTTTAATTTTAATTGCAGGAAAATGGGAGATTCGTTTCCAACAAATGTCACACTACCAAAGCTTTTGTACAATATAGGACAGGAGCCAAATTCAAATGTTGGGATAAATCAATGTGCAAGATATTAGTATATCGAGAAAGTACAACAAATCATCTCTCCTATAGAGTTTCAGAGAATCGGAGAATTGAAGATTTCTCCAAGTTGCGTGATATAGATTCAGAAGACATCAGAACAAGTTAGCTGTGGAAATCTTCAATGAGTGCGTTAAGATTTCTTAGGATTATGTTTCTTTATTGGATGTATGATGCTTGTGAAACCGTTTTAAATTGTTTTGGTACTTCTATGATGGTTCTGAACTAGAAAAGTATCATCTGTTTCTTTTTTTTTTTTTTGAGATATTCAATGTATGGTATTTTGTCAGATATCATATGTTTCCTACAGATTATCCACTCAGTTGTATGCTCTCAGCATATCCTCTGCATCTGAACTGTGCAATTTGTGAAAGATTTGAGGCAAATTATGCAAAAGTAAAAAAAAATTTGAAATTCAGGAAGGGTTTCCAAATATTCAAGAAGGATATATACGAATTCAGGAAGGCCTTCCCTAAAAAAAAAAAAAATTGTAATAGTTACTTCCACCAGGATTCGAAACCGGGACCTATTGTTTTTGTAATAGAACATGTAACCAACGAGCCAAGCGTCTAATTGTAAGATCTTGTACAAACGAACGTATATATTTCTATGAAACACGAAACACATCATGACATAAAAAGAGATTTTATAGATCCCTCAAAAAATGTGTAATTTGTGATTAATATGAGGCAAACTATGCAAAAGTAAACAATTTTTGAAATTCAAGAAGGGTTTCCCAAAATTCAGGAAGGATATATACATATTCAGGTAGACCTTCCCTAAGAAAAAGCTGTAATAGTTACTTCCAACAAGATTCGAAACTGGGACCTATTGTTTTTGTAATAGAACACGTAACCAATGAGCCAAGCTTCTAATTATAAGATCTTATACAAACGAACGTATATATTTCTATGAAACACGAAACACATCATGACATAAAAAGAGATTTTATAACTTCGCAGTAGCTTGCCTATGATTTGCATTTCTGTGTGTACTGTCACATGTGTGCTCATGGCAATACTTCTTCACCACAAAGAAATCAGAAGAGTCTACCCTCATTGCACGCATCCTCCAAGTACATTTATCATCTATACAGATACCAAAACCACTCTCTCTTTGTTAGACCATCGAGACCTAAACTCAAACTTATACTCCAACTCCCATGTCCTCATCTTCTGCATTAACTCAGCCTTGTTCATGAAATATTTATTAACATATATATCATCAGCACCTTGTGTTGAATGTACACCGCCTATAGGAATCGGACGACGATCTAGAGCAGGAAGCAAATCCAATGACTTATTGCCTCTTCCCTTTTCAGCCGTTGAACATGTATCACTATATGGCACAGAGATGGAAGAAGTTCCGACTGATGGATGAGGTTCCTAAAAACACAAAAATAGATAGGCATATGAACAAAGAGTTAAAATTGAAAAAAAGACGACTAGAAACGGATCATATCTGTAAATTGCAGTATTTAGGAAGGTCATCCTAAAACTAAATGTATCCTTACTAAAACCTATGAAATTAAGTTTTTACCTTCTGGTTTTCATGTGCAGCAGAGATAAAAGAAGTTCCAACTGAAAGATGAGGTTCCTACAAACACAAAAAATGATAGGCATATGAAAAAGAGTTAAAATTTTAAAAAAGACGACTAGAAACTGATGATATATGTATATTGCAGTATTTAGGAATGTCATCCTAAACCCAAATGTATCCTTCCTAAAACCTATGAAATTGAGTTTTTTACCTTCTGATTTTCATGTGCAGTGAAAATCAGAATCTTGAGCAGGAGGCAGAAATAATGAATAATTGCCATGTCCTTATTCAGGCGTTGAACATGTATCACTTGGTGGCACAAAAACTGAGATTTCCATTCTAGTGCCTTCTTCAGCCTGCATAAACGTCACATAGATCCTAACTTATAAGATTAATGGTAATGCATGGAGATAAGAAGTTTTGGTTGCTTACATCAAGTTCTCCAAGTACCAAAATCGTCAAGTTGCTCGCAAATGCAAAGTTCGTCTTCATCATCCAAACTTCGTCTTCATCATCCAAACTTTAATTCACAAACAAGATTTAATCAACTCCAGAAACCATATAAACAAAAACAAGGACAGGACTAGAGATCACGAGATACAAATCCGTTACAATCTTAGATCGACATAGCTCCAAACACATGATCTTTCCTCAATAAACAAAGCTTGTGGATTCGTCGAAGATTTCGCCAATTTAGCACGAGCGTAAGCTTCTTTGACTGAATCTCCGACATACTCGTCATTAATCCCAAAAATTAACTGTCAAATTTTAATGTATTATGATCTAACATGATTGATGAAGAAGAAGAAGAAGAGGAATAAGAAGAAGAAATTGATGATAGAGATCAAGCACTTACCCGAAGATCTGAGATTGGAATTGAATATTTGAGATCGAAAGTTTCACCGGAATCAAAATCGTAAGCTTCTCGTGATGATGATGAAAATGACTTTTTTCATTTTAATTAATTAATTTAAGATTTAATTAAAGTTTAAAGGGCTATTTTTAGAAGTTTGAGGATTAGGTGCTAAATATGTCCACAAAACATATTTAAGTGCTATTAGAGACCATTTCTCTAAATGTTTTTCTTAATTGGTGTGAAACTCTATAAAATCAATATTTTTGATAAGGAGAGAGTATTTAATTTACTCTCATTTACATTTCCAATATTCCTCTGTTAGTCTCTTTTGCTTTTTTATATTAAACTTTCACACATGTCTAATCCTCAAATTCATGTTCACCTTGACGCAAGGAGATTCTCTGCATCACAAGGGTACACAAAATCAGTAGTCATCATCCTCAAAACCAAAATTCACGAGATCCCCGAAGATCCAACCACCGGTTCTCTAATCCTAACCGAATCAAACCGAATTTCTCCACCCCTTCGCATCGACTTAATTCTCAGTACTTCTAAACGTCGTCATATTCGACAGCTTCTCCATAACTCTCTTTGGTTTCAGTTGGTCATGCGGATACTTACTACTTAGCCTCACGGATGGCTGCCACAAACATAGGGTTTGGTCGTAATGGATTTGTCATTAACGTGTTCGTCAAGATAACTTACAAGATTTTGTGTTAATGAAGTTGGTCTTAGGAGGGAGAACTGATGGAGAGGATTTGAAGATGGAATCAGAGACCCTCTTGTCTCGAGAATCTCTCTGGCTCAGTCGTTCAGACCCTCTTGTCCTCCCCTCACACATGACTTGTTCACATGTATTTCATGATTGGTGTCTTTTGGATTGGCTCCAACGCGAAAATACTTGCCCATTGCGTAAAATTTTGTTCTATGATCGATGAATTAGGGTTTCAATTTCTGTTTGCACTAATGATGAATTGGGTCACACTTTGTAACTACTATGTTCCTTTCGAAAGAGATTTAGCATCTAGGATTTAAGTTTTCACAGGCCCAGAATCAAGGAGATGGAGACTAACACCAGAGTATGAGACTGAAAATGATGAGACTAACTACTCTGTTTTTGATAATTAAAATAATATCTTCTGTCCTTACAGAGGACAATGCAGAAGTTGAGAAGGAGAAGGCAACGGCATCAGCCACCAATATTCCTCTAATGACTAATGTTCTATGATGATCTCTCTAGGTTTCTATAAAGTACAGAGTTTCTTGATGATTAAGTAATCGATTTAGGTATGAATATTAATGAACAGAGAGTGGGAAATTGAAAAGTCGCTTCCAAGTGATTGGCTCTACTTAGACTTCTTTAATACAAATGATTTAATTCGTAATTATGACAAAGTATCAAATTACGAAGGACAAAATACTGTTTGCATGCGCGCACACTATTCGAGATTCATGCATTTTCTTTATTTATTTTCACGTTTGTAAGGAAAAAAAGATTTTCTCTCAGCCTTTGGCAAAGTGAGAATTGGTTATCATGTTTTGACAATTTAGCCAAATTCTGACTATTTTACCCCTGCCAGCGTAACGACGTACTGTTCCGTGTACGGTTCAATTATGCGGTTCAGTTAGGTACACTGTTCCGGTTAGGCTAAGATAATTTCGTTTTTTAAATGTTTTGTGCGGCTGTACAGTGAAAAGGAGGATTAATAACATTAAAAAACAAAGCGACATGAGTATTTAATGCCAAAAAAGTTTAGACATGACTCTTGTCACAATTAATGCAAAACTCATCATTACTTGTTGTAATATTAGTTTATACACTAGATTTTAACCCGCGGTACAGTTAGTATAAGAATATTTTGTAAATTGTATCTCTTTATAACATATTTATTTATATTATAGTTTACAATTGTTATTAAGTAACGGTATACCACGAGTCCACGAGACAATTATTAATAAACTGAGGATTTAAACCGTATTAAAGCGGTATATAAATATTGATTCAAATTTGTCCGCCATATAAATCCTTTCCGAAATATAATCCGTTTCATAATTTCTTAACTCGTCCCGTGATTTGTTTTTATTTTAAAATTTAATGAATATTTATTATATATAAAAGTTTACAAATCATATCAATCTCTAAGACATTTATATTTTAATAAACTGAAAATTTAATATGTATTAAAGCGGCATATTAATGATACCCATCGTCACCCTGATAATCATCATACCCATCACCATCTTCGGTGTCCTCCTCCTCTTCATCCTCATATGTTTTATCGTCTTGTACGTCGTCTTGTTCATCTACGGCCTCATTATTTGCATCCACATTTGAAGCCGCTACGACAGGATTTGGTTTCTTTGCACTCCCACACACACGGTCACTTTCAGCATCGTGGCCATCAGTCCTAGGGACATTATTCCCGAGTGCCTTGACGGTTGTAATGAAAGAGACAAATAAGTTGACACTAGGATCCCCACCACGAATCAAAAAGAAGGTATCCAGGCTCATTTGATTGTCAATGTAGACAGGAGGGCGTTTACTTTCTATCATCACTGACATCTTTCCCGGCATCCAGTAACTAATTATTGGATTGCATTCGGTGGACTTCAAACTGAAAACCTCGCATAATGTACGTACAAATTCCGTGTACGCCATGTTTTCCCTAACACGTACACAACGACCAAACCAGCCTTCTCATGGTTCAAATTTACATTCTTCTTCTTTGCATCTCCACTCGCCCACCATAGTAAATACGGGAATATCCATTACCCACCTGCACCATAAATTCAGCAGAACCCCATTAAATGCAAATGAAAGCATGATTATATCTACAAAAAACAAAAAGAATTCCCAACTACACACTTATATACATAAATCTATCCTCATTTAGCATTTTCAACTAAACAAATTGGAAATAAAAATATTCTGGGTTTTTATATAAAAATAATGTTGATTTCGAACATAATCAAGACCCTAGTGTGTTATAACAAAAAACTTCTTAACCAATTTGATTACTTACACGATCAATGTTTGTCTTGGCTCCAAACTTTGTAAATCAAGAAGATCAAAACTTCTCCAGCATCACATTCGGTCAGAATAATTTGTTTGTTTGATGGATCATGTTTGTCTCTTACAACTATTCACACATATAAACTAATATTAGAAAAAGTAATGATGACTTGCATTAATTGTGACATGAGTCATATCTAAACTTTTTGGGCATTAAATCCTGATGTCTCATTGTTTTTTAATCTTATTAATCCCCTTTTGTCACTGTACACCCACAGAAATCAATTAAAAACGAAATATATTGCTTAACCGGAACAGTGTACGTAACTGAACCGCATAACTGAACCGTACAGTGAACAGTACATCGTTACGTTGGTAGGGGTAAAATGGTCAGATTTTGGCTAAATTGTCAAAACTTGAAAACCAATTCTCACTTTGCCAAAACATGAAATTAAAACATGGTCTTATGCCCTGCCATGCAAATTGTCAAAACTTGAAAACCAATTCTCACTTTGCGAGTAAACACTCAAAAGAAAAAAAATTCCTCTGCAAGGCAAGCAAAGTTTTTTTTTCATCATTTCTGTTTCCAGTTTCTGCGTCATGCTGTTTGATTCTATCATCAATTCAACTTGTGTTTCTTCCTGATTCTCTAGGTTAAAAAGTGTTCGTTTACTAGCTGTGGAAACTAGTCAATCTTTTAGGGTAAAAGTTTAGTTTGAATCTAGGATTACATTGTAGAGAATCTTTTTTCATATTTTTGTTGCTTGATTTGCGTATGATTACGGATTTGTGTGTGTGAGAATCAATCTAAGGGGCTTTTTTTTTTTTTTTTTTCAGGTTTGTTTTTATTGGGAGGAATCTTTATTACATTTGATGGCTAAGCATGTTGGTAAGAAGTTTACTTGGGTGATAAAGAACTTCTCCTCTTTGCAATCTGAGAAACGTATTTATTCTGTTCCGGTCCTGATTGGTGATTGTGCGGAAGCTTCATCAGTAGAGGAAAATATGATTGTTAATGGGTTTCATGTTCTTCCTTCACAGGTATGTAATCAAGAATGGTGCAATCTTTTTTGTTACTTTTACAAGAGGCGGGATCATTATATTCTTCCGATATTAAATGAATGTCATTTTCACTTACAGGTAGACATCCAGACATTGCAGTCGGCTTCCGCGCAAAGAGCCAACATCTAAGGACAACATACATGAATTTCTTGCTTAGCTTATTCGAAACGCTGTGCAAGTCACTTCAGGAGCTTACCAATGAAGATCTTGTGGATGCAGACATTTCGTTGACATACTTGAAATATGTGAGCTTTAAGGTGGATTGGTTGGAGAAGAAGCTGGAACAAGTGAAAGAAAAGAAAGAGAAAGAGCAGTCTGCTTTGGCCAAACTTCAAGAGCTGGATGCTCAAGTGGAGGAGCAGAAGGCAGAGTTGTCGGTTACGAGAACTCCTCTGTCATTCGATGATATTGTTTGATGACTTGAATTCTAAGGCATTTGGTGTTCTGAAATTTAAGTTTCTTCTCTTTTTATTCTTTTTTTTTTTTCAAAATTAGAGGTTCTCTTGCTAAGACATTGAACTCATGTTTGAAGTTGTCACATTTTGTGGAAGAAGTATATTGCCACCATGATTTATCTAAGTTTCGGCTACCAAATTTCTTGCGTAACGAAGTTTCTTACGACAAGCTTAAAATTGTGTGTTCTTTAACCAGAGACCTTGGAGAGTTCTTAGGCACCTCGAGTTAATTGACTAGGTATTAGAGTGAGAATCACATGGTTGTATAAATGTAGAATGATTCCAACATTTTAGTGAAGTTAAGAATATGGAAAAAGGGGATTTTCATACCCGTACTATCTGCACAGTGGATTTTCATACCTGGACAATTTCGTAGGGTATTTTACAACCTAAACTTCAATAAAATTTGAATCTCATACCTATACTTGATATAACGTGCAAAAATTGGAGTCAATCTAACGGATGTTAGTCAACTCCGTTACGGTGCTGAGTCATCTTACACGTGTACGCTGACGTGTATCAAAATGACGTCGTTTTCATACCCGTACTGTCTGTGCCGTGGATTTTCATACCTGGACAATTTTGTAGGGTATTTTACAACCTAAACTTCAATAAAATTTGAATCTCATACCCTATACTTGATACAACGTGCAAAAATCGGAGTCAATCTAAGGGGTGTTAGTCAACTCCGTTACGGTGCGTATCAAAACGACGTCGTTTTGATATGTGTTCTCAAAGT